>NW_026908094.1:0-76257 GCF_033978785.1 Entelurus aequoreus | reverse complement strand
CTCGATCAGACACTTAGAAAAAAAACGGGAAAAAAAAAAAAAAAAAATTGGATTTTTTCTAAGTACAAAATCAAGAGAGGCTAAAAATCACCTCTTTTTCCTTCTCTCGATCAGACACTTAGAAAAAAAACGGAAAAAAAAAAAAAAAAAAATTGGATTTTTTCTAAGTACAAAATCGAGAGAGGCTAAAAATCACCTCTTTTTCCTTCTCTCGATCAGACACTTAGAAAAAAAACTGAAAAAAAAAAAAAAAAATTGGATTTTTTCTAAGTACAAAATCGAGAAAGGCTAAAAATCACCTCTTTTTCCTTCTCTCGATCAGACACTTAGAAAAAAAACGGAAAAAAAAAAAAAAAAAATTTGGATTTTTTCTAAGTACAAAATCGAGAGTGGCTAAAAATCACCTCTTTTTCCTTCTCTCGATCAGACACTTAGAAAAAAAACGGAAAAAAAAAAAATAAAAATTTGGATTTTTTCTAAGTACAAAATCGAGAGTGGCTAAAAATCACCTCTTTTTCCTTCTCTCGATCAGACACTTAGAAAAAAAACTGAAAAAAAAAAAAAAAATTTGGATTTTTTCTAAGTACAAAATCGAGAGAGGCTAAAAATCACCTCTTTTTCCTTCTCTCGATCAGACACTTAGAAAAAAAACTGAAAAAAAAAATAAAAAATTTTGGATTTTTTCTAAGTACAAAATCGAGAGAGGCTAAAAATCACCTCTTTTTCCTTCTCTCGATCAGACACTTAGAAAAAAAACGGAAAAAAAAAAAAAAAAAATTTGGATTTTTTCTAAGTACAAAATCGAGAGTGGCTAAAAATCACCTCTTTTTCCTTCTCTCGATCAGACACTTAGAAAAAAAATGGAAAAAAAAAAAAAAAATTTGGATTTTTTCTAAGTATAAAATCGAGAGTGGCTAAAAATCACCTCTTTTTCCTTCTCTCGATCAGACACTTAGAAAAAAAAATGAAAAAAAAAAAAAAAAAATTGGATTTTTTCTAAGTACAAAATCGAGAGAGGCTAAAAATCACCTCTTTTTCCTTCTCTCGATCAGACACTTAGAAAAAAAACGGAAAAAAAAAAAAAAAAAAATTGGATTTTTTCTAAGTACAAAATCGAGAGTGGCTAAAAATCACCTCTTTTTCCTTCTCTCGATCAGACACTTAGAAAAAAAAATGAAAAAAAAAATAAAAAATTGGATTTTTTCTAAGTACAAAATCAAGAGAGGCTAAAAATCACCTCTTTTTCCTTCTCTCGATCAGACACTTAGAAAAAAAACGAAAAAAAAAAAAAAAAAAATTTGGATTTTTTCTAAGTACAAAATCGAGAGAGGCTAAAAATCACCTCTTTTTCCTTCTCTCGATCAGACACTTAGAAAAAAAACTGAAAAAAAAAAAAAAAAAATTGGATTTTTTCTAAGTACAAAATCGAGAGAGGCTAAAAATCACCTCTTTTTCCTTCTCTCGATCAGACACTTAGAAAAAAAACTGAAAAAAAAAAAAAAAAAATTTGGATTTTTTCAAAGTACAAAATCGAGAGAGGCTAAAAATCACCTCTTTTTCCTTCTCTCGATCAGACACTTAGAAAAAAAAATGAAAAAAAAAAAAAAAAATTGGATTTTTTCTAAGTACAAAATCAAGAGAGGCTAAAAATCACCTCTTTTTCCTTCTCTCGATCAGACACTTAGAAAAAAAACGGAAAAAAAAAAAAAAAAAATTGGATTTTTTCTAAGTACAAAATCGAGAGAGGCTAAAAATCACCTCTTTTTCCTTCTCTCGATCAGACACTTAGAAAAAAAACGGAAAAAAATAAATAAAAATTTGGATTTTTTCTAAGTACAAAATCGAGAGCGGCTAAAAATCACCTCTTTTTCCTTCTCTCGATCAGACACTTAGAAAAAAAAAAGAAAAAAAAAAAAAAAAATTGGATTTTTTCTAAGTACAAAATCAAGAGAGGCTAAAAATCACCTCTTTTTCCTTCTCTCGATCAGACACTTAGAAAAAAACGGAAAAAAAAAAAAAAAAAAATTTGGATTTTTTCTAAGTACAAAATCGAGAGTGGCTAAAAATCACCTCTTTTTCCTTCTCTCGATCAGACACTTAGAAAAAAAACGGAAAAAAAAAAAAAAAAATTTTGGATTTTTTTTAAGTACAAAATCGAGAGTGGCTAAAAATCACCTCTTTTTCCTTCTCTCGATCAGACACTTAGAAAAAAAAATGAAAAAAAAAAAAAAAAAATTTGGATTTTTTCTAAGTACAAAATCGAGAGAGGCTAAAAATCACCTCTTTTTCCTTCTCTCGATCAGACACTTAGAAAAAAAACGGAAAAAAAAAATAATAATTTTGATTTTTTCTAAGTACAAAATCGAGAGAGGCTAAAAATCACCTCTTTTTCCTTCTCTCGATCAGACACTTAGAAAAAAAACGGAAAAAAAAAAATAAAAATTTGGATTTTTTCTAAGTACAAAATCGAGAGTGGCTAAAAATCACCTCTTTTTCCTTCTCTCGATCAGACACTTAGAAAAAAAAATGAAAAAAAAAAAAAAAAATTGGATTTTTTCTAAGTACAAAATCAAGAGAGGCTAAAAATCACCTCTTTTTCCTTCTCTCGATCAGACACTTAGAAAAAAAACGGAAAAAAAAAAAAAAAAATTTGGATTTTTTCTAAGTACAAAATCGAGAGAGGCTAAAAATCACCTCTTTTTCCTTCTCTCGATCAGACACTTAGAAAAAAAAAAGACAAAAAAAAAAAAAAAATTGGATTTTTTCTAAGTACAAAATCAAGAGAGGCTAAAAATCACCTCTTTTTCCTTCTCTCGATCAGACACTTAGAAAAAAAACGGAAAAAAAAAAAAAAAAAATTTGGATTTTTTCTAAGTACAAAATCAAGAGAGGCTAAAAATCACCTCTTTTTCCTTCTCTCGATCAGACACTTAGAAAAAAAACGGAAAAAAAAAAAAAAAAATTTGGATTTTTTCTAAGTACAAAATCGAGAGTGGCTAAAAATCACCTCTTTTTCCTTCTCTCGATCAGACACTAAGAAAAAAAAAAGAAAAAAAAAAAAAAAAATTGGATTTTTTCTAAGTACAAAATCAAGAGAGGCTAAAAATCACCTCTTTTTCCTTCTCTCGATCAGACACTTAGAAAAAAAACGGAAAAAAAAAAAAAAAAAATTTGGATTTTTTCTAAGTACAAAATCGAGAGAGGCTAAAAATCACCTCTTTTTCCTTCTCTCGATCAGACACTTAGAAAAAAAACGGAAAAAAAAAAAAAAAAATTTGGATTTTTTCTAAGTACAAAATCGAGAGTGGCTAAAAATCACCTCTTTTTCCTTCTCTCGATCAGACACTTAGAAAAAAAAATGAAAAAAAAAAAAAAAATTGGATTTTTTTCTAAGTACAAAATCAAGAGAGGCTAAAAATCACCTCTTTTTCCTTCTCTCGATCAGACACTTAGAAAAAAAACGGGAAAAAAAAAAAAAAAAATTGGATTTTTTCTAAGTACAAAATCGAGAGAGGCTAAAAATCACCTCTTTTTCCTTCTCTTGATCAGACACTTAGAAAAAAAACTGAAAAAAAAAAAAAATTTGGATTTTTTCTAAGTACAAAATCGAGAGAGGCTAAAAATCACCTCTTTTTCCTTCTCTCGATCAGACACTTAGAAAAAAAACTGAAAAAAAAAAAAAAAAATTTGGATTTTTTCTAAGTACAACATCGAGAGAGGCTAAAAATCACCTCTTTTTCCTTCTCTCGATCAGACACTTAGAAAAAAAAATGAAAAAAAAAAAAAAAAATTGGATTTTTTCTAAGTACAAAATCAAGAGAGGCTAAAAATCACCTCTTTTTCCTTCTCTCGATCAGACACTTAGAAAAAAAACGGAAAAAAAAAAAAAAAAATTGGATTTTTTCTAAGTACAAAATCGAGAGAGGCTAAAAATCACCTCTTTTTCCTTCTCTCGATCAGACACTTAGAAAAAAAACGGAAAAAAATAAATAAAAATTTGGATTTTTTCTAAGTACAAAATCGAGAGAGGCTAAAAATCACCTCTTTTTCCTTCTCTCGATCAGACACTTAGAAAAAAAACGGAAAAAAAAAAAAAAAAAATTTGGATTTTTTCTAAGTACAAAATCGAGAGTGGCTAAAAATCACCTCTTTTTCCTTCTCTCGATCAGACACTTAGAAAAAAAAATGAAAAAAAAAAAAAAAAAATTGGATTTTTTCTAAGTACAAAATCAAGAGAGGCTAAAAATCACCTCTTTTTCCTTCTCTCGATCAGACACTTAGAAAAAAAACGGAAAAAAAAAAAAAAAATTTGGATTTTTTCTAAGTACAAAATCGAGAGAGGCTAAAAATCACCTCTTTTTCCTTCTCTCGATCAGACACTTAGAAAAAAAACGGAAAAAAATAAATAAAAATTTGGATTTTTTCTAAGTACAAAATCGAGAGAGGCTAAAAATCACCTCTTTTTCCTTCTCTCGATCAGACACTTAGAAAAAAAACGGAAAAAAAAAAAAAAAAAATTGGATTTTTTCTAAGTACAAAATCAAGAGAGGCTAAAAATCACCTCTTTTTCCTTCTCTCGATCAGACACTTAGAAAAAAAACGGGGAGAAAAAAAAAAAATATTTGGATTTTTTCTAAGTACAAAATCGAGAGAGGCTAAAAATCACCTCTTTTTCCTTCTCTCGATCAGACACTTAGAAAAAAAACGGGAAAAAAAAAAAAAAAAATTGGATTTTTTCTAAGTACAAAATCGAGAGAGGCTAAAAATCACCTCTTTTTCCTTCTCTCGATCAGACACTTAGAAAAAAAACTGAAAAAAAAAAAAAATGTTGGATTTTTTCTAAGTACAAAATCGAGAAAGGCTAAAAATCACCTCTTTTTCCTTCTCTCGATCAGACACTTAGAAAAAAAACGGAAAAAAAAAAATAAAAAATTTGGATTTTTTCTAAGTACAAAATCGAGAGTGGCTAAAAATCACCTCTTTTTCCTTCTCTCGATCAGACACTTAGAAAAAAAACGGAAAAAAAAAAAAATAAATTTGGATTTTTTCTAAGTACAAAATCGAGAGTGGCTAAAAATCACCTCTTTTTCCTTCTCTCGATCAGACACTTAGAAAAAAAACTGAAAAAAAAAAAAAAAAAATTTGGATTTTTTCTAAGTACAAAATCGAGAGAGGCTAAAAATCACCTCTTTTTCCTTCTCTCGATCAGACACTTAGAAAAAAAACTGAAAAAAAAAACAAAACATTTTGGATTTTTTCTAAGTACAAAATCGAGAGAGGCTAAAAATCACCTCTTTTTCCTTCTCTCGATCAGACACTTAGAAAAAAAAATGAAAAAAAAAAAAAATAATTGGATTTTTTCTAAGTACAAAATCGAGAGAGGCTAAAAATCACCTCTTTTTCCTTCTCTCGATCAGACACTTAGAAAAAAAACGGAAAAAAAAAAAAAAAAAATTTGGATTTTTTCTAAGTACAAAATCGAGAGAGGCTAAAAATCACCTCTTTTTCCTTCTCTCGATCAGACACTTAAAAAAAACGGAAAAAAAAAAAAAAAAAAAAAATTGGATTTTTTCTAAGTACAAAATCGAGAGTGGCTAAAAATCACCTCTTTTTCCTTCTCTCGATCAGACACTTAGAAAAAAAAATGAAAAAAAAAAAAAAAAATTGGATTTTTTCTAAGTACAAAATCAAGAGAGGCTAAAAATCACCTCTTTTTCCTTCTCTCGATCAGACACTTAGAAAAAAAACTGAAAAAAAAAAAAAAAAAATTTGGATTTTTTTAAGTACAAAATCGAGAGAGGCTAAAAATCACCTCTTTTTCCTTCTCTCGATCAGAAACTTAGAAAAAAAACGGAAAAAAAAAAAAATAATTTGATTTTTTCTAAGTACAAAATCGAGAGTGGCTAAAAATCACCTCTTTTTCCTTCTCTCGATCAGACACTTAGAAAAAAAACGGAAAAAAAAAAAAAAAAACATTTAGATTTTTTCTTAGTACAAAATCGAGAGTGGCTAAAAATCACCTCTTTTTCCTTCTCTCGATCAGACACTTAGAAAAAAAAATGAAAAAAAAAAAAAAAAAATTGGATTTTTTCTAAGTACAAAATCAAGAGAGGCTAAAAATCACCTCTTTTTCCTTCTCTCGATCAGACACTTAGAAAAAAAACGGGAAAAAAAAAAAAAAAAATTTGGATTTTTTCTAAGTACAAAATCGAGAGAGGCTAATAATCACCTCTTTTTCCTTCTCTCGATCAGACACTTAGAAAAAAAACTGAAAAAAAAAAAAATAAATTTGGATTTTTTCTAAGTACAAAATCGAGAGAGGCTAAAAATCACCTCTTTTTCCTTCTCTCGATCAGACACTTAGAAAAAAAACGGAAAAAAAAAAAAAAAATTTGGATTTTTTCTAAGTACAAAATCGAGAGAGGCTAAAAATCACCTCTTTTTCCTTCTCTCGATCAGACACTTAGAAAAAAAACGGAAAAAAAAAAAAAAAAATTTGGATTTTTTCTAAGTACAAAATCGAGAGTGGCTAAAAATCACCTCTTTTTCCTTCTCTCGATCAGACACTTAGAACAAAAAATGAAAAAAAAAAAAAAAAATTGGATTTTTTCTAAGTACAAAATCAAGAGAGGCTAAAAATCACCTCTTTTTCCTTCTCTCGATCAGACACTTAGAAAAAAAACTGAAAAAAAAAATAAAAAAATTTGGATTTTTTTAAGTACAAAATCGAGAGAGGCTAAAAATCACCTCTTTTTCCTTCTCTCGATCAGACACTTAGAAAAAAAACGGAAAAAAAAAAAAAAAAAATTGGATTTTTTCTAAGTACAAAATCGAGAGTGGCTAAAAATCACCTCTTTTTCCTTCTCTCGATCAGACACTTAGAAAAAAAAATGAAAAAAAAAAAAAAAAAATTGGATTTTTTCTAAGTACAAAATCAAGAGAGGCTAAAAATCACCTCTTTTTCCTTCTCTCGATCAGACACTTAGAAAAAAAACGGAAAAAAAAAAAAAAAAAAATTGGATTTTTTCTAAGTACAAAATCGAGAGAGGCTAAAAATCACCTCTTTTTCCTTCTCTCGATCAGACACTTAGAAAAAAAAAAGAAAAAAAAAAAAAAAATTGGATTTTTTCTAAGTACAAAATCGAGAGAGGCTAAAAATCACCTCTTTTTCCTTCTCTCGATCAGACACTTAGAAAAAAAACTGAAAAAAAAAAAAAAAATTTGGATTTTTTCTAAGTACAAAATCGAGAAAGGCTAAAAATCCCCTCTTTTTCCTTCTCTCGATCAGACACTTAGAAAAAAAACGGAAAAAAAAAAAAAAAAAATTTGGATTTTTTCTAAGTACAAAATCGAGAGTGGCTAAAAATCACCTCTTTTTCCTTCTCTCGATCAGACACTTAGAAAAAAAACGGAAAAAAAAAAAAAAAAAATTTGGATTTTTTCTAAGTACAAAATCGAGAGTGGCTAAAAATCACCTCTTTTTCCTTCTCTCGATCAGACACTTAGAAAAAAAACTGAAAAAAAAAAAAAAAAATTTGGATTTTTTCTAAGTACAAAATCGAGAGAGGCTAAAAATCACCTCTTTTTCCTTCTCTCGATCAGACACTTAGAAAAAAAACTGAAAAAAAAAATAAAAAATTTTGGATTTTTTCTAAGTACAAAATCGAGAGAGGCTAAAAATCACCTCTTTTTCCTTCTCTCGATCAGACACTTAGAAAAAAAAATGAAAAAAAAAAAAAAAAAATTGGATTTTTTCTAAGTACAAAATCAAGAGAGGCTAAAAATCACCTCTTTTTCCTTCTCTCGATCAGACACTTAGAAAAAAAATTGAAAAAAAAAATAAAAAAATTGGATTTTTTCTTAGTACAAAATCAAGAGAGGCTAAAAATCACCTCTTTTTCCTTCTCTCGATCAGACACTTAGAAAAAAAACGGAAAAAAAAAAAAAAAAAATTGGATTTTTTCTAAGTACAAAATCGAGAGAGGCTAAAAATCACCTCTTTTTCCTTCTCTCGATCAGACACTTAGAAAAAAAAAAGAAAAAAAAAAAAAATTGGATTTTTTCTAAGTACAAAATCAAGAGAGGCTAAAAATCACCTCTTTTTCCTTCTCTCGATCAGACACTTAGAAAAAAAACGGAAAAAAAAAAAAAAAAAAATTGGATTTTTTCTAAGTACAAAATCGAGAGAGGCTAAAAATCACCTCTTTTTCCTTCTCTCGATCAGACACTTAGAAAAAAAACTGAAAAAAAAAAAAAAAATTTGGATTTTTTCTAAGTACAAAATCGAGAAAGGCTAAAAATCACCTCTTTTTCCTTCTCTCGATCAGACACTTAGAAAAAAAACGGAAAAAAAAAAAAAAAAAATTTGGATTTTTTCTAAGTACAAAATCGAGAGTGGCTAAAAATCACCTCTTTTTCCTTCTCTCGATCAGACACTTAGAAAAAAAACGGAAAAAAAAAAAAAAAAAATTGGATTTTTTCTAAGTACAAAATCAAGAGAGGCTAAAAATCACCTCTTTTTCCTTCTCTCGATCAGACACTTAGAAAAAAAACGGGAAAAAAAAAAAAAAAAAATTTGGATTTTTTCTAAGTACAAAATCGAGAGAGGCTAATAATCACCTCTTTTTCCTTCTCTCGATCAGACACTTAGAAAAAAAACTGAAAAAAAAAAAAATAAATTTGGATTTTTTCTAAGTACAAAATCGAGAGAGGCTAAAAATCACCTCTTTTTCCTTCTCTCGATCAGACACTTAGAAAAAAAACGGAAAAAAAAAAAAAAAATTTGGATTTTTTCTAAGTACAAAATCGAGAGAGGCTAAAAATCACCTCTTTTTCCTTCTCTCGATCAGACACTTAGAAAAAAAACGGAAAAAAAAAAAAAAAAAAATTGGATTTTTTCTAAGTACAAAATCGAGAGTGGCTAAAAATCACCTCTTTTTCCTTCTCTCGATCAGACACTTAGAACAAAAAATGAAAAAAAAAAAATAAAATTGGATTTTTTCTAAGTACAAAATCAAGAGAGGCTAAAAATCACCTCTTTTTCCTTCTCTCGATCAGACACTTAGAAAAAAAACTGAAAAAAAAAAAAAAAAATTTGGATTTTTTTAAGTACAAAATCGAGAGAGGCTAAAAATCACCTCTTTTTCCTTCTCTCGATCAGACACTTAGAAAAAAAACGGAAAAAAAAAAAAATAAATTTGGATTTTTTCTAAGTACAAAATCGAGAGTGGCTAAAAATCACCTCTTTTTCCTTCTCTCGATCAGACACTTAGAAAAAAAATGAAAAAAAAAAAAAAAAAATTGGATTTTTTCTAAGTACAAAATCAAGAGAGGCTAAAAATCACCTCTTTTTCCTTCTCTCGATCAGACACTTAGAAAAAAAACGGAAAAAAAAAAAAAAAAAAATTGGATTTTTTCTAAGTACAAAATCGAGAGAGGCTAAAAATCACCTCTTTTTCCTTCTCTCGATCAGACACTTAGAAAAAAAAAAGAAAAAAAAAAAAAAAATTGGATTTTTTCTAAGTACAAAATCAAGAGAGGCTAAAAATCACCTCTTTTTCCTTCTCTCGATCAGACACTTAGAAAAAAAACGGAAAAAAAAAAAAAAAAAAATTGGATTTTTTCTAAGTACAAAATCGAGAGAGGCTAAAAATCACCTCTTTTTCCTTCTCTCGATCAGACACTTAGAAAAAAAACTGAAAAAAAAAAAAAAAATTTGGATTTTTTCTAAGTACAAAATCGAGAAAGGCTAAAAATCCCCTCTTTTTCCTTCTCTCGATCAGACACTTAGAAAAAAAACGGAAAAAAAAAAAAAAAAAATTTGGATTTTTTCTAAGTACAAAATCGAGAGTGGCTAAAAATCACCTCTTTTTCCTTCTCTCGATCAGACACTTAGAAAAAAAACGGAAAAAAAAATAAAAAAAATTTGGATTTTTTCTAAGTACAAAATCGAGAGTGGCTAAAAATCACCTCTTTTTCCTTCTCTCGATAAGACACTTAGAAAAAAAACTGAAAAAAAAAAAAAAAAATTTGGATTTTTTCTAAGTACAAAATCGAGAGAGGCTAAAAATCACCTCTTTTTCCTTCTCTCGATCAGACACTTAGAAAAAAAACTGAAAAAAAAATAAAAAATTTTGGATTTTTTCTAAGTACAAAATCGAGAGAGGCTAAAAATCACCTCTTTTTCCTTCTCTCGATCAGACACTTAGAAAAAAAAATGAAAAAAAAAAAAAAAAAATTGGATTTTTTCTAAGTACAAAATCAAGAGAGGCTAAAAATCACCTCTTTTTCCTTCTCTCGATCAGACACTTAGAAAAAAAAATGAAAAAAAAAAAAAAAAAATTGGATTTTTTCTAAGTACAAAATCAAGAGAGGCTAAAAATCACCTCTTTTTCCTTCTCTCGATCAGACACTTAGAAAAAAAACGGAAAAAAAAAAAAAAAATTTGGATTTTTTCTAAGTACAAAATCGAGAGAGGCTAAAAATCACCTCTTTTTCCTTCTCTCGATCAGACACTTAGAAAAAAAACTGAAAAAAAAAAAAAAAAAATTGGATTTTTTCTAAGTACAAAATCGAGAGAGGCTAAAAATCACCTCTTTTTCCTTCTCTCGATCAGACACTTAGAAAAAAAACTGAAAAAAAAAAAAAAAAATTTGGATTTTTTCAAAGTACAAAATTGAGAGAGGCTAAAAATCACCTCTTTTTCCTTCTCTCGATCAGACACTTAGAAAAAAAAATGAAAAAAAAAAAAAAATTGGATTTTTTCTAAGTACAAAATCAAGAGAGGCTAAAAATCACCTCTTTTTCCTTCTCTCGATCAGACACTTAGAAAAAAAACGGAAAAAAAAAAAAAAAAAATTTGGATTTTTTCTAAGTACAAAATCGAGAGAGGCTAAAAATCACCTCTTTTTCCTTCTCTCGATCAGACACTTAGAAAAAAAACGGAAAAAAAAAAAAAAAAATTTGGATTTTTTCTAAGTACAAAATCGAGAGCGGCTAAAAATCACCTCTTTTTCCTTCTCTCGATCAGACACTTAGAAAAAAAAAAGAAAAAAAAAAAAAAAATTGGATTTTTTCTAAGTACAAAATCAAGAGAGGCTAAAAATCACCTCTTTTTCCTTCTCTCGATCAGACACTTAGAAAAAAACGGAAAAAAAAAAAAAAAAAATTTGAATTTTTTCTAAGTACAAAATCGAGAGTGGCTAAAAATCACCTCTTTTTCCTTCTCTCGATCAGACACTTAGAAAAAAAACGGAAAAAAAAAAAAAAAAAATTTGGATTTTTTTTAAGTACAAAATCGAGAGTGGCTAAAAATCACCTCTTTTTCCTTCTCTCGATCAGACACTTAGAAAAAAAAATGAAAAAAAAAAAAAAAAAATTTGGATTTTTTCTAAGTACAAAATCGAGAGAGGCTAAAAATCACCTCTTTTTCTTTCTCTCTATCAGACACTTAGAAAAAAACCGGAAAAAAAAAAAAAAAAATTTGGATTTTTTCTAAGTACAAAATCGAGAGTGGCTAAAAATCACCTCTTTTTCCTTCTCTCAATCAGACACTTAGAAAAAAAAATGAAAAAAAAAAAAAAAAAATTGGATTTTTTCTAAGTACAAAATCAAGAGAGGCTAAAAATCACCTCTTTTTCCTTCTCTCGATCAGACACTTAGAAAAAAAACGGAAAAAAAAAAAAAAAAAATTTGGATTTTTTCTAAGTACAAAATCGAGAGAGGCTAAAAATCACCTCTTTTTCCTTCTCTCGATCAGACACTTAGAAAAAAAAAAGACAAAAAAAAAAAAAAAATTGGATTTTTTCTAAGTACAAAATCGAGAGAGGCTAAAAATCACCTCTTTTTCCTTCTCTCGATCAGACACTTAGAAAAAAAAATGAAAAAAAAAAAAAATTGGATTTTTTCTAAGTACAAAATCGAGAGTGGCTAAAAATCACCTCTTTTTCCTTCTCTCAATCAGACACTTAGAAAAAAAAATGAAAAAAAAAAAAAAAAAAATTGGATTTTTTCTAAGTACAAAATCAAGAGAGGCTAAAAATCACCTCTTTTTCCTTCTCTCGATCAGACACTTAGAAAAAAAACGGAAAAAAAAAAAAAAAAAATTTGGATTTTTTCTAAGTACAAAATCGAGAGAGGCTAAAAATCACCTCTTTTTCCTTCTCTCGATCAGACACTTAGAAAAAAAAAAGACAAAAAAAAAAAAAAAATTGGATTTTTTCTAAGTACAAAATCAAGAGAGGCTAAAAATCACCTCTTTTTCCTTCTCTCGATCAGACACTTAGAAAAAAAAATGAAAAAAAAAAAAAAAAAATTGGATTTTTTCTTAGTACAAAATCAAGAGAGGCTAAAAATCACCTCTTTTTCCTTCTCTCGATCAGACACTTAGAAAAAAAACGGAAAAAAAAAAAAAAAAAAATTGGATTTTTTCTAAGTACAAAATCGAGAGAGGCTAAAAATCACCTCTTTTTCCTTCTCTCGATCAGACACTTAGAAAAAAAAAAGAAAAAAAAAAAAATTGGATTTTTTCTAAGTACAAAATCAAGAGAGGCTAAAAATCACCTCTTTTTCCTTCTCTCGATCAGACACTTAGAAAAAAACGGAAAAAAAAAAAAAAAAAATTTGAATTTTTTCTAAGTACAAAATCGAGAGTGGCTAAAAATCACCTCTTTTTCCTTCTCTCGATCAGACACTTAGAAAAAAAACGGAAAAAAAAAAAAAAAAAATTTGGATTTTTTTTAAGTACAAAATCGAGAGTGGCTAAAAATCACCTCTTTTTCCTTCTCTCGATCAGACACTTAGAAAAAAAAATGAAAAAAAAAAAAAAAAAATTTGGATTTTTTCTAAGTACAAAATCGAGAGAGGCTAAAAATCACCTCTTTTTCCTTCTCTCGATCAGACATTTAGAAAAAAAACGGAAAAAAAAAAATAATAATTTGGATTTTTTCTAAGTACAAAATCGAGAGAGGCTAAAAATCACCTCTTTTTCTTTCTCTCTATCAGACACTTAGAAAAAAAACGGAAAAAAAAAAAAAAAAATTTGGATTTTTTCTAAGTACAAAATCGAGAGTGGCTAAAAATCACCTCTTTTTCCTTCTCTCAATCAGACACTTAGAAAAAAAAATGAAAAAAAAAAAAAAAAATTGGATTTTTTCTAAGTACAAAATCAAGAGAGGCTAAAAATCACCTCTTTTTCCTTCTCTCGATCAGACACTTAGAAAAAAAACGGAAAAAAAAAAAAAAAAAATTTGGATTTTTTCTAAGTACAAAATCGAGAGAGGCTAAAAATCACCTCTTTTTCCTTCTCTCGATCAGACACTTAGAAAAAAAAAAGACAAAAAAAAAAAAAAAATTGGATTTTTTCTAAGTACAAAATCAAGAGAGGCTAAAAATCACCTCTTTTTCCTTCTCTCGATCAGACACTTAGAAAAAAAAATGAAAAAAAAAAAAAAAATTGGATTTTTTCTAAGTACAAAATCAAGAGAGGCTAAAAATCACCTCTTTTTCCTTCTCTCGATCAGACACTTAGAAAAAAAACGGAAAAAAAAAAAAAAAAATTTGGATTTTTTCTAAGTACAAAATCGAGAGCGGCTAAAAATCACCTCTTTTTCCTTCTCTCGATCAGACACTTAGAAAAAAAAAAGAAAAAAAAAAAAAAAATTGGATTTTTTCTAAGTACAAAATCAAGAGAGGCTAAAAATCACCTCTTTTTCCTTCTCTCGATCAGACACTTAGAAAAAAACGGAAAAAAAAAAAAAAAAAATTTGAATTTTTTCTAAGTACAAAATCGAGAGTGGCTAAAAATCACCTCTTTTTCCTTCTCTCGATCAGACACTTAGAAAAAAAACGGAAAAAAAAAAAAAAAAAATTTGGATTTTTTTTAAGTACAAAATCGAGAGTGGCTAAAAATCACCTCTTTTTCCTTCTCTCGATCAGACACTTAGAAAAAAAAATGAAAAAAAAAAAAAAAAAATTTGGATTTTTTCTAAGTACAAAATCGAGAGAGGCTAAAAATCACCTCTTTTTCTTTCTCTCTATCAGACACTTAGAAAAAAAACGGAAAAAAAAAAAAAAAAAATTGGATTTTTTCTAAGTACAAAATCGAGAGTGGCTAAAAATCACCTCTTTTTCCTTCTCTCAATCAGACACTTAGAAAAAAAAATGAAAAAAAAAAAAAAAAAATTGGATTTTTTCTAAGTACAAAATCAAGAGAGGCTAAAAATCACCTCTTTTTCCTTCTCTCGATCAGACACTTAGAAAAAAAACGGAAAAAAAAAAAAAAAAAATTTGGATTTTTTCTAAGTACAAAATCGAGAGAGGCTAAAAATCACCTCTTTTTCCTTCTCTCGATCAGACACTTAGAAAAAAAAAAGACAAAAAAAAAAAAAAAATTGGATTTTTTCTAAGTACAAAATCGAGAGAGGCTAAAAATCACCTCTTTTTCCTTCTCTCGATCAGACACTTAGAAAAAAAAATGAAAAAAAAAAAAAATTGGATTTTTTCTAAGTACAAAATCGAGAGTGGCTAAAAATCACCTCTTTTTCCTTCTCTCAATCAGACACTTAGAAAAAAAAATGAAAAAAAAAAAAAAAAAATTGGATTTTTTCTAAGTACAAAATCAAGAGAGGCTAAAAATCACCTCTTTTTCCTTCTCTCGATCAGACACTTAGAAAAAAAACGGAAAAAAAAAAAAAAAAAATTTGGATTTTTTCTAAGTACAAAATCGAGAGAGGCTAAAAATCACCTCTTTTTCCTTCTCTCGATCAGACACTTAGAAAAAAAAAAGACAAAAAAAAAAAAAAAATTGGATTTTTTCTAAGTACAAAATCAAGAGAGGCTAAAAATCACCTCTTTTTCCTTCTCTCGATCAGACACTTAGAAAAAAAAATGAAAAAAAAAAAAAAAAAATTGGATTTTTTCTTAGTACAAAATCAAGAGAGGCTAAAAATCACCTCTTTTTCCTTCTCTCGATCAGACACTTAGAAAAAAAACGGAAAAAAAAAAAAAAAAAAATTGGATTTTTTCTAAGTACAAAATCGAGAGAGGCTAAAAATCACCTCTTTTTCCTTCTCTCGATCAGACACTTAGAAAAAAAAAAGAAAAAAAAAAAAATTGGATTTTTTCTAAGTACAAAATCAAGAGAGGCTAAAAATCACCTCTTTTTCCTTCTCTCGATCAGACACTTAGAAAAAAACGGAAAAAAAAAAAAAAAAAATTTGAATTTTTTCTAAGTACAAAATCGAGAGTGGCTAAAAATCACCTCTTTTTCCTTCTCTCGATCAGACACTTAGAAAAAAAACGGAAAAAAAAAAAAAAAAAATTTGGATTTTTTTTAAGTACAAAATCGAGAGTGGCTAAAAATCACCTCTTTTTCCTTCTCTCGATCAGACACTTAGAAAAAAAAATGAAAAAAAAAAAAAAAAAATTGGGATTTTTTCTAAGTACAAAATCGAGAGAGGCTAAAAATCACCTCTTTTTCCTTCTCTCGATCAGACATTTAGAAAAAAAACGGAAAAAAAAAAATAATAATTTGGATTTTTTCTAAGTACAAAATCGAGAGAGGCTAAAAATCACCTCTTTTTCTTTCTCTCTATCAGACACTTAGAAAAAAAACGGAAAAAAAAAAAAAAATAATTGGATTTTTTCTAAGTACAAAATCGAGAGTGGCTAAAAATCACCTCTTTTTCCTTCTCTCAATCAGACACTTAGAAAAAAAAATGAAAAAAAAAAAAAAAAAATTGGATTTTTTCTAAGTACAAAATCAAGAGAGGCTAAAAATCACCTCTTTTTCCTTCTCTCGATCAGACACTTAGAAAAAAAACGGAAAAAAAAAAAAAAAAAATTTGGATTTTTTCTAAGTACAAAATCGAGAGAGGCTAAAAATCACCTCTTTTTCCTTCTCTCGATCAGACACTTAGAAAAAAAAAAGACAAAAAAAAAAAAAAAATTGGATTTTTTCTAAGTACAAAATCAAGAGAGGCTAAAAATCACCTCTTTTTCCTTCTCTCGATCAGACACTTAGAAAAAAAAATGAAAAAAAAAAAAAAAAAATTGGATTTTTTCTTAGTACAAAATCAAGAGAGGCTAAAAATCACCTCTTTTTCCTTCTCTCGATCAGACACTTAGAAAAAAAATGGAAAAAAAAAAAAAAAAAAATTGGATTTTTTCTAAGTACAAAATCGAGAGAGGCTAAAAATCACCTCTTTTTCCTTCTCTCGATCAGACACTTAGAAAAAAAAAAGAAAAAAAAAAAAAATTGGATTTTTTCTAAGTACAAAATCAAGAGAGGCTAAAAATCACCTCTTTTTCCTTCTCTCGATCAGACACTTAGAAAAAAAACGGAAAAAAAAAAAAAAAAAAATTGGATTTTTTCTAAGTACAAAATCGAGAGAGGCTAAAAATCACCTCTTTTTCCTTCTCTCGATCAGACACTTAGAAAAAAAACTGAAAAAAAAAAAAAAAATTTGGATTTTTTCTAAGTACAAAATCGAGAAAGGCTAAAAATCACCTCTTTTTCCTTCTCTCGATCAGACACTTAGAAAAAAAACGGAAAAAAAAAAAAAAAAAATTTGGATTTTTTCTAAGTACAAAATCGAGAGTGGCTAAAAATCACCTCTTTTTCCTTCTCTCGATCAGACACTTAGAAAAAAAACGGAAAAAAAAAAAAAAAAAAATTGGATTTTTTCTAAGTACAAAATCAAGAGAGGCTAAAAATCACCTCTTTTTCCTTCTCTCGATCAGACACTTAGAAAAAAAACGGGAAAAAAAAAAAAAAAAATTTGGATTTTTTCTAAGTACAAAATCGAGAGAGGCTAATAATCACCTCTTTTTCCTTCTCTCGATCAGACACTTAGAAAAAAAACTGAAAAAAAAAAAAATAAATTTGGATTTTTTCTAAGTACAAAATCGAGAGAGGCTAAAAATCACCTCTTTTTCCTTCTCTCGATCAGACACTTAGAAAAAAAACGGAAAAAAAAAAAAAAAAATTGGATTTTTTCTAAGTACAAAATCGAGAGAGGCTAAAAATCACCTCTTTTTCCTTCTCTCGATCAGACACTTAGAAAAAAAACGGAAAAAAAAAAAAAAAAAATTTGGATTTTTTCTAAGTACAAAATCGAGAGTGGCTAAAAATCACCTCTTTTTCCTTCTCTCGATCAGACACTTAGAACAAAAAATGAAAAAAATAAAATAAAATTGGATTTTTTCTAAGTACAAAATCAAGAGAGGCTAAAAATCACCTCTTTTTCCTTCTCTCGATCAGACACTTAGAAAAAAAACTGAAAAAAAAAAAAAAAAATTTGGATTTTTTTAAGTACAAAATCGAGAGAGGCTAAAAATCACCTCTTTTTCCTTCTCTCGATCAGACACTTAGAAAAAAAACGGAAAAAAAATAAAATAAATTTGGATTTTTTCTAAGTACAAAATCGAGAGTGGCTAAAAATCACCTCTTTTTCCTTCTCTCGATCAGACACTTAGAAAAAAAAATGAAAAAAAAAAAAAAAAAATTGGATTTTTTCTAAGTACAAAATCAAGAGAGGCTAAAAATCACCTCTTTTTCCTTCTCTCGATCAGACACTTAGAAAAAAAACGGAAAAAAAAAAAAAAAAAAATTGGATTTTTTCTAAGTACAAAATCGAGAGAGGCTAAAAATCACCTCTTTTTCCTTCTCTCGATCAGACACTTAGAAAAAAAAAAGAAAAAAAAAAAAAAAATTGGATTTTTTCTAAGTACAAAATCAAGAGAGGCTAAAAATCACCTCTTTTTCCTTCTCTCGATCAGACACTTAGAAAAAAAACGGAAAAAAAAAAAAAAAAAATTGGATTTTTTCTAAGTACAAAATCGAGAGAGGCTAAAAATCACCTCTTTTTCCTTCTCTCGATCAGACACTTAGAAAAAAAACTGAAAAAAAAAAAAAAAATTTGGATTTTTTCTAAGTACAAAATCGAGAAAGGCTAAAAATCACCTCTTTTTCCTTCTCTCGATCAGACACTTAGAAAAAAAACGGAAAAAAAAAAAAAAAAATTTGGATTTTTTCTAAGTACAAAATCGAGAGTGGCTAAAAATCACCTCTTTTTCCTTCTCTCGATCAGACACTTAGAAAAAAAACGGAAAAAAAAAAAAAAAATTTGGATTTTTTCTAAGTACAAAATCGAGAGAGGCTAAAAATCACCTCTTTTTCCTTCTCTCGATCAGACACTTAGAAAAAAAACTGAAAAAAAAAATAAAAAATTTTGGATTTTTTCTAAGTACAAAATCGAGAGAGGCTAAAAATCACCTCTTTTTCCTTCTCTCGATCAGACACTTAGAAAAAAAAATGAAAAAAAAAAAAAAAAAATTGGATTTTTTCTAAGTACAAAATCAAGAGTGGCTAAAAATCACCTCTTTTTCCTTCTCTCGATCAGACACTTAGAAAAAAAACGGAAAAAAAAAAAAAAAAAATTTGGATTTTTTTTAAGTACAAAATCGAGAGTGGCTAAAAATCACCTCTTTTTCCTTCTCTCGATCAGACACTTAGAAAAAAAAATGAAAAAAAAAAAAAAAAAATTTGGATTTTTTCTAAGTACAAAATCGAGAGAGGCTAAAAATCACCTCTTTTTCCTTCTCTCGATCAGACATTTAGAAAAAAAACGGAAAAAAAAAAATAATAATTTGGATTTTTTCTAAGTACAAAATCGAGAGAGGCTAAAAATCACCTCTTTTTCTTTCTCTCTATCAGACACTTAGAAAAAAAACGGAAAAAAAAAAAAAAATAATTGGATTTTTTCTAAGTACAAAATCGAGAGTGGCTAAAAATCACCTCTTTTTCCTTCTCTCAATCAGACACTTAGAAAAAAAAATGAAAAAAAAAAAAAAAAAATTGGATTTTTTCTAAGTACAAAATCAAGAGAGGCTAAAAATCACCTCTTTTTCCTTCTCTCGATCAGACACTTAGAAAAAAAACGGAAAAAAAAAAAAAAAAAAATTTGGATTTTTTCTAAGTACAAAATCGAGAGAGGCTAAAAATCACCTCTTTTTCCTTCTCTCGATCAGACACTTAGAAAAAAAAAAGACAAAAAAAAAAAAAAAATTGGATTTTTTCTAAGTACAAAATCAAGAGAGGCTAAAAATCACCTCTTTTTCCTTCTCTCGATCAGACACTTAGAAAAAAAAATGAAAAAAAAAAAAAAAAAATTGGATTTTTTCTTAGTACAAAATCAAGAGAGGCTAAAAATCACCTCTTTTTCCTTCTCTCGATCAGACACTTAGAAAAAAAATGGAAAAAAAAAAAAAAAAAATTGGATTTTTTCTAAGTACAAAATCGAGAGAGGCTAAAAATCACCTCTTTTTCCTTCTCTCGATCAGACACTTAGAAAAAAAAAAGAAAAAAAAAAAAAATTGGATTTTTTCTAAGTACAAAATCAAGAGAGGCTAAAAATCACCTCTTTTTCCTTCTCTCGATCAGACACTTAGAAAAAAAACGGAAAAAAAAAAAAAAAAAAATTGGATTTTTTCTAAGTACAAAATCGAGAGAGGCTAAAAATCACCTCTTTTTCCTTCTCTCGATCAGACACTTAGAAAAAAAACTGAAAAAAAAAAAAAAAATTTGGATTTTTTCTAAGTACAAAATCGAGAAAGGCTAAAAATCACCTCTTTTTCCTTCTCTCGATCAGACACTTAGAAAAAAAACGGAAAAAAAAAAAAAAAAAATTTGGATTTTTTCTAAGTACAAAATCGAGAGTGGCTAAAAATCACCTCTTTTTCCTTCTCTCGATCAGACACTTAGAAAAAAAACGGAAAAAAAAAAAAAAAAAAATTGGATTTTTTCTAAGTACAAAATCAAGAGAGGCTAAAAATCACCTCTTTTTCCTTCTCTCGATCAGACACTTAGAAAAAAAACGGGAAAAAAAAAAAAAAAAATTTGGATTTTTTCTAAGTACAAAATCGAGAGAGGCTAATAATCACCTCTTTTTCCTTCTCTCGATCAGACACTTAGAAAAAAAACTGAAAAAAAAAAAAATAAATTTGGATTTTTTCTAAGTACAAAATCGAGAGAGGCTAAAAATCACCTCTTTTTCCTTCTCTCGATCAGACACTTAGAAAAAAAACGGAAAAAAAAAAAAAAAAATTGGATTTTTTCTAAGTACAAAATCGAGAGAGGCTAAAAATCACCTCTTTTTCCTTCTCTCGATCAGACACTTAGAAAAAAAACGGAAAAAAAAAAAAAAAAAATTTGGATTTTTTCTAAGTACAAAATCGAGAGTGGCTAAAAATCACCTCTTTTTCCTTCTCTCGATCAGACACTTAGAACAAAAAATGAAAAAAATAAAATAAAATTGGATTTTTTCTAAGTACAAAATCAAGAGAGGCTAAAAATCACCTCTTTTTCCTTCTCTCGATCAGACACTTAGAAAAAAAACTGAAAAAAAAAAAAAAAAAATTTGGATTTTTTTAAGTACAAAATCGAGAGAGGCTAAAAATCACCTCTTTTTCCTTCTCTCGATCAGACACTTAGAAAAAAAACGGAAAAAAAATAAAATAAATTTGGATTTTTTCTAAGTACAAAATCGAGAGTGGCTAAAAATCACCTCTTTTTCCTTCTCTCGATCAGACACTTAGAAAAAAAAATGAAAAAAAAAAAAAAAAAATTGGATTTTTTCTAAGTACAAAATCAAGAGAGGCTAAAAATCACCTCTTTTTCCTTCTCTCGATCAGACACTTAGAAAAAAAACGGAAAAAAAAAAAAAAAAAAATTGGATTTTTTCTAAGTACAAAATCGAGAGAGGCTAAAAATCACCTCTTTTTCCTTCTCTCGATCAGACACTTAGAAAAAAAAAAGAAAAAAAAAAAAAAAATTGGATTTTTTCTAAGTACAAAATCAAGAGAGGCTAAAAATCACCTCTTTTTCCTTCTCTCGATCAGACACTTAGAAAAAAAACGGAAAAAAAAAAAAAAAAAATTGGATTTTTTCTAAGTACAAAATCGAGAGAGGCTAAAAATCACCTCTTTTTCCTTCTCTCGATCAGACACTTAGAAAAAAAACTGAAAAAAAAAATAAAAATTTGGATTTTTTCTAAGTACAAAATCGAGAAAGGCTAAAAATCCCCTCTTTTTCCTTCTCTCGATCAGACACTTAGAAAAAAAACGGAAAAAAAAAAAAAAAAAATTTGGATTTTTTCTAAGTACAAAATCGAGAGTGGCTAAAAATCACCTCTTTTTCCTTCTCTCGATCAGACACTTAGAAAAAAAACGGAAAAAAAAAAAAAAAATTTGGATTTTTTCTAAGTACAAAATCGAGAGAGGCTAAAAATCACCTCTTTTTCCTTCTCTCGATCAGACACTTAGAAAAAAAACTGAAAAAAAAAATAAAAAATTTTGGATTTTTTCTAAGTACAAAATCGAGAGAGGCTAAAAATCACCTCTTTTTCCTTCTCTCGATCAGACACTTAGAAAAAAAAATGAAAAAAAAAAAAAAAAAATTGGATTTTTTCTAAGTACAAAATCAAGAGAGGCTAAAAATCACCTCTTTTTCCTTCTCTCGATCAGACACTTAGAAAAAAAAATGAAAAAAAAAAAAAAAAAATTGGATTTTTTCTTAGTACAAAATCAAGAGAGGCTAAAAATCACCTCTTTTTCCTTCTCTCGATCAGACACTTAGAAAAAAAACGGAAAAAAAAAAAAAAAAAAATTGGATTTTTTCTAAGTACAAAATCGAGAGAGGCTAAAAATCACCTCTTTTTCCTTCTCTCGATCAGACACTTAGAAAAAAAAAAGAAAAAAAAAAAAAATTGGATTTTTTCTAAGTACAAAATCAAGAGAGGCTAAAAATCACCTCTTTTTCCTTCTCTCGATCAGACACTTAGAAAAAAAACGGAAAAAAAAAAAAAAAAAAATTGGATTTTTTCTAAGTACAAAATCGAGAGAGGCTAAAAATCACCTCTTTTTCCTTCTCTCGATCAGACACTTAGAAAAAAAACTGAAAAAAAAAAAAAAAATTTGGATTTTTTCTAAGTACAAAATCGAGAAAGGCTAAAAATCACCTCTTTTTCCTTCTCTCGATCAGACACTTAGAAAAAAAACGGAAAAAAAAAAAAAAAAAATTTGGATTTTTTCTAAGTACAAAATCGAGAGTGGCTAAAAATCACCTCTTTTTCCTTCTCTCGATCAGACACTTAGAAAAAAAACGGAAAAAAAAAAAAAAAAAATTTGGATTTTTTCTAAGTACAAAATCGAGAGTGGCTAAAAATCACCTCTTTTTCCTTCTCTCGATCAGACACTTAGAAAAAAAACTGAAAAAAAAAAAAAAAAATTTGGATTTTTTCTAAGTACAAAATCGAGAGAGGCTAAAAATCACCTCTTTTTCCTTCTCTCGATCAGACACTTAGAAAAAAAACTGAAAAAAAAAATAAAAAATTTTGGATTTTTTCTAAGTACAAAATCGAGAGAGGCTAAAAATCACCTCTTTTTCCTTCTCTCGATCAGACACTTAGAAAAAAAAATGAAAAAAAAAAAAAAAAAATTGGATTTTTTCTAAGTACAAAATCAAGAGAGGCTAAAAATCACCTCTTTTTCCTTCTCTCGATCAGACACTTAGAAAAAAAAATGAAAAAAAAAAAAAAAAAATTGGATTTTTTCTAAGTACAAAATCAAGAGAGGCTAAAAATCACCTCTTTTTCCTTCTCTCGATCAGACACTTAGAAAAAAAACGGAAAAAAAAAAAAAAAAATTTGGATTTTTTCTAAGTACAAAATCGAGAGAGGCTAAAAATCACCTCTTTTTCCTTCTCTCGATCAGACACTTAGAAAGAAAACTGAAAAAAAAAAAAAAAAAATTGGATTTTTTCTAAGTACAAAATCGAGAGAGGCTAAAAATCACCTCTTTTTCCTTCTCTCGATCAGACACTTAGAAAAAAAACTGAAAAAAAAAAAAAAAAATTTGGATTTTTTCAAAGTACAAAATTGAGAGAGGCTAAAAATCACCTCTTTTTCCTTCTCTCGATCAGACACTTAGAAAAAAAAATTAAAAAAAAAAAAAAAATTGGATTTTTTCTAAGTACAAAATCAAGAGAGGCTAAAAATCACCTCTTTTTCCTTCTCTCGATCAGACACTTAGAAAAAAAACGGAAAAAAAAAAAAAAAAAATTTGGATTTTTTCTAAGTACAAAATCGAGAGAGGCTAAAAATCACCTCTTTTTCCTTCTCTCGATCAGACACTTAGAAAAAAAACGGAAAAAAAAAAATAAAAATTTGGATTTTTTCTAAGTACAAAATCGAGAGCGGCTAAAAATCACCTCTTTTTCCTTCTCTCGATCAGACACTTAGAAAAAAAAAAGAAAAAAAAAAAAAAATTGGATTTTTTCTAAGTACAAAATCAAGAGAGGCTAAAAATCACCTCTTTTTCCTTCTCTCGATCAGACACTTAGAAAAAAAAATGAAAAAAAAAAAAAAAAAATTGGATTTTTTCTAAGTACAAAATCAAGAGAGGCTAAAAATCACCTCTTTTTCCTTCTCTCGATCAGACACTTAGAAAAAAAACGGAAAAAAAAAAAAAAAAATTTGGATTTTTTCTAAGTACAAAATCGAGAGAGGCTAAAAATCACCTCTTTTTCCTTCTCTCGATCAGACACTTAGAAAGAAAACTGAAAAAAAAAAAAAAAAAATTGGATTTTTTCTAAGTACAAAATCGAGAGAGGCTAAAAATCACCTCTTTTTCCTTCTCTCGATCAGACACTTAGAAAAAAAACTGAAAAAAAAAAAAAAAAATTTGGATTTTTTCAAAGTACAAAATTGAGAGAGGCTAAAAATCACCTCTTTTTCCTTCTCTCGATCAGACACTTAGAAAAAAAAATTAAAAAAAAAAAAAAAATTGGATTTTTTCTAAGTACAAAATCAAGAGAGGCTAAAAATCACCTCTTTTTCCTTCTCTCGATCAGACACTTAGAAAAAAAACGGAAAAAAAAAAAAAAAAAATTTGGATTTTTTCTAAGTACAAAATCGAGAGAGGCTAAAAATCACCTCTTTTTCCTTCTCTCGATCAGACACTTAGAAAAAAAACGGAAAAAAAAAAATAAAAATTTGGATTTTTTCTAAGTACAAAATCGAGAGCGGCTAAAAATCACCTCTTTTTCCTTCTCTCGATCAGACACTTAGAAAAAAAAAAGAAAAAAAAAAAAAAATTGGATTTTTTCTAAGTACAAAATCAAGAGAGGCTAAAAATCACCTCTTTTTCCTTCTCTCGATCAGACACTTAGAAAAAAACGGAAAAAAAAAAAAAAAAAATTTGAATTTTTTCTAAGTACAAAATCGAGAGTGGCTAAAAATCACCTCTTTTTCCTTCTCTCGATCAGACACTTAGAAAAAAAACGGAAAAAAAAAAAAAAAAATTTGGATTTTTTTTAAGTACAAAATCGAGAGTGGCTAAAAATCACCTCTTTTTCCTTCTCTCGATCAGACACTTAGAAAAAAAAATGAAAAAAAAAAAAAAAAAATTTGGATTTTTTCTAAGTACAAAATCGAGAGAGGCTAAAAATCACCTCTTTTTCCTTCTCTCGATCAGACATTTAGAAAAAAAACGGAAAAAAAAAAATAATAATTTGGATTTTTTCTAAGTACAAAATCGAGAGAGGCTAAAAATCACCTCTTTTTCTTTCTCTCTATCAGACACTTAGAAAAAAAACGGAAAAAAAAAAAAAAAAAATTGGATTTTTTCTAAGTACAAAATCGAGAGTGGCTAAAAATCACCTCTTTTTCCTTCTCTCAATCAGACACTTAGAAAAAAAAATGAAAAAAAAAAAAAAAAAATTGGATTTTTTCTAAGTACAAAATCAAGAGAGGCTAAAAATCACCTCTTTTTCCTTCTCTCGATCAGACACTTAGAAAAAAAACGGAAAAAAAAAAAAAAAAAATTTGGATTTTTTCTAAGTACAAAATCGAGAGAGGCTAAAAATCACCTCTTTTTCCTTCTCTCGATCAGACACTTAGAAAAAAAAAAGACAAAAAAAAAAAAAAAATTGGATTTTTTCTAAGTACAAAATCAAGAGAGGCTAAAAATCACCTCTTTTTCCTTCTCTCGATCAGACACTTAGAAAAAAAACGGAAAAAAAAAAAAAAAAAATTTGGATTTTTTCTAAGTACAAAATCGAGAGTGGCTAAAAATCACCTCTTTTTCCTTCTCTCGATCAGACACTTAGAAAAAAAAATGAAAAAAAAAAAAAAATTGGATTTTTTCTAAGTACAAAATCAAGAGAGGCTAAAAATCACCTCTTTTTCCTTCTCTCGATCAGACACTTAGAAAAAAAACGGGAAAAAAAAAAAAAATTGGATTTTTTCTAAGTACAAAATCGAGAGAGGCTAAAAATCACCTCTTTTTCCTTCTCTCGATCAGACACTTAGAAAAAAAACTGAAAAAAAAAAAATAATTTGGATTTTTTCTAAGTACAAAATCGAGAGAGGCTAAAAATCACCTCTTTTTCCTTCTCTCGATCAGACACTTAGAAAAAAAACTGAAAAAAAAAAAAAAAATTTTGGATTTTTTCTAAGTACAACATCGAGAGAGGCTAAAAATCACCTCTTTTTCCTTCTCTCGATCAGACACTTAGAAAAAAAAATGAAAAAAAAAAAAAAAAAATTGGATTTTTTCTAAGTACAAAATCGAGAGAGGCTAAAAATCACCTCTTTTTCCTTCTCTCGATCAGACACTTAGAAAAAAAACGGAAAAAAAAAAAAAAAAATTTGGATTTTTTCTAAGTACAAAATCGAGAGAGGCTAAAAATCACCTCTTTTTCCTTCTCTCGATCAGACACTTAGAAAAAAAACGGAAAAAAAAAAAAAAAAAATTTGGATTTTTTCTAAGTACAAAATCGAGAGTGGCTAAAAATCACCTCTTTTTCCTTCTCTCGATCAGACACTTAGAAAAAAAAATGAAAAAAAAAAAAAAAAAATTGGATTTTTTCTAAGTACAAAATCAAGAGAGGCTAAAAATCACCTCTTTTTCCTTCTCTCGATCAGACACTTAGAAAAAAAACGGGGAGAAAAAAAAAAAATATTTGGATTTTTTCTAAGTACAAAATCGAGAGAGGCTAAAAATCACCTCTTTTTCCTTCTCTCGATCAGACACTTAGAAAAAAAACGGAAAAAAAAAAAAAAAAAATTGGATTTTTTCTAAGTACAAAATCGAGAGAGGCTAAAAATCACCTCTTTTTCCTTCTATCGATCAGACACTTAGAAAAAAAACTGAAAAAAAAAAAAAAATGTTGGATTTTTTCTAAGTACAAAATCGAGAGTGGCTAAAAATCACCTCTTTTTCTTTCTCTCGATCAGACACTTAGAAAAAAAACGGAAAAAAAAAAATAATAAATTTGGATTTTTTCTAAGTACAAAATCGAGAGTGGCTAAAAATCACCTCTTTTTCCTTCTCTCGATCAGACACTTAGAAAAAAAACTGAAAAAAAAAAAAAAAAAATTTGGATTTTTTCTAAGTACAAAATCGAGAGAGGCTAAAAATCACCTCTTTTTCCTTCTCTCGATCAGACACTTAGAAAAAAAACTGAAAAAAAAAAAAAAACATTTTGGATTTTTTCTAAGTACAAAATCGAGAGAGGCTAAAAATCACCTCTTTTTCCTTCTCTCGATCAGACACTTAGAAAAAAAACGGAAAAAAAAAAAATAAAAATTTGGATTTTTTCTAAGTACAAAATCGAGAGTGGCTAAAAATCACCTCTTTTTCCTTCTCTCGATCAGACACTTAGAAAAAAAATGGAAAAAAAAAAAAAAAAAATTGGATTTTTTCTAAGTACAAAATCGAGAGTGGCTAAAAATCACCTCTTTTTCCTTCTCTCGATCAGACACTTAGAAAAAAAAATGAAAAAAAAAAAAAAAAATTGGATTTTTTCTAAGTACAAAATCGAGAGAGGCTAAAAATCACCTCTTTTTCCTTCTCTCGATCAGACACTTAGAAAAAAAACGGAAAAAAAAAAAAAAAAAATTTGGATTTTTTCTAAGTACAAAATCGAGAGAGGCTAAAAATCACCTCT
The DNA here is from genome assembly GCF_033978785.1 of Entelurus aequoreus. Lineage (NCBI taxonomy): Eukaryota > Metazoa > Chordata > Actinopteri > Syngnathiformes > Syngnathidae > Entelurus > Entelurus aequoreus. The sequence goes on along the minus strand of NW_026908094.1, from coordinate 49,250 downwards.
TTTTCCTTCTCTCGATCAGACACTTAGAAAAAAAACGGAAAAAAAAAAAAAAAAAAAAAATTGGATTTTTTCTAAGTACAAAATCGAGAGTGGCTAAAAATCACCTCTTTTTCCTTCTCTCGATCAGACACTTAGAAAAAAAAATGAAAAAAAAAAAAAAAAATTGGATTTTTTCTAAGTACAAAATCAAGAGAGGCTAAAAATCACCTCTTTTTCCTTCTCTCGATCAGACACTTAGAAAAAAAACTGAAAAAAAAAAAAAAAAAATTTGGATTTTTTTAAGTACAAAATCGAGAGAGGCTAAAAATCACCTCTTTTTCCTTCTCTCGATCAGAAACTTAGAAAAAAAACGGAAAAAAAAAAAAATAATTGGATTTTTTCTGAGTACAAAATCGAGAGTGGCTAAAAATCACCTCTTTTTCCTTCTCTCGATCAGACACTTAGAAAAAAAACGGAAAAAAAAAAAAAAAAACATTTAGATTTTTTCTTAGTACAAAATCGAGAGTGGCTAAAAATCACCTCTTTTTCCTTCTCTCGATCAGACACTTAGAAAAAAAAATGAAAAAAAAAAAAAAAAAATTGGATTTTTTCTAAGTACAAAATCAAGAGAGGCTAAAAATCACCTCTTTTTCCTTCTCTCGATCAGACACTTAGAAAAAAAACGGGAAAAAAAAAAAAAAAAAATTGGATTTTTTCTAAGTACAAAATCGAGAGAGGCTAAAAATCACCTCTTTTTCCTTCTCTCGATCAGACACTTAGAAAAAAAACTGAAAAAAAAATAAATAAATTTGGATTTTTTCTAAGTACAAAATCGAGAGAGGCTAAAAATCACCTCTTTTTCCTTCTCTCGATCAGACACTTAGAAAAAAAACGGAAAAAAAAAAAAAAATGTGGATTTTTTCTAAGTACAAAATCGAGAGAGGCTAAAAATCACCTCTTTTTCCTTCTCTCGATCAGACACTTAGAAAAAAAACGGAAAAAAAAAAAAAAAAAATTTGGATTTTTTCTAAGTACAAAATCGAGAGTGGCTAAAAATCACCTCTTTTTCCTTCTCTCGATCAGACACTTAGAACAAAAAATGAAAAAAAAAAAAAAAAATTGGATTTTTTCTAAGTACAAAATCAAGAGAGGCTAAAAATCACCTCTTTTTCCTTCTCTCGATCAGACACTTAGAAAAAAAACTGAAAAAAAAAAAAAAAAATTTGGATTTTTTTAAGTACAAAATCGAGAGAGGCTAAAAATCACCTCTTTTTCCTTCTCTCGATCAGACACTTAGAAAAAAAACGGAAAAAAAAAAAAATAAATTTGGATTTTTTCTAAGTACAAAATCGAGAGTGGTTAAAAATCACCTCTTTTTCCTTCTCTCGATCAGACACTTAGAAAAAAAAAAGAAAAAAAAAAAAAAAAAATTGGATTTTTTCTAAGTACAAAATCAAGAGAGGCTAAAAATCACCTCTTTTTCCTTCTCTCGATCAGACACTTAGAAAAAAAACGGAAAAAAAAAAAAAAAAAAATTGGATTTTTTCTAAGTACAAAATCGAGAGAGGCTAAAAATCACCTCTTTTTCCTTCTCTCGATCAGACACTTAGAAAAAAAAAAGAAAAAAAAAAAAAAATTGGATTTTTTCTAAGTACAAAATCAAGAGAGGCTAAAAATCACCTCTTTTTCCTTCTCTCGATCAGACACTTAGAAAAAAAACGGAAAAAAAAAAAAAAAAAAATTGGATTTTTTCTTAGTACAAAATCGAGAGTGGCTAAAAATCACCTCTTTTTCCTTCTCTCGATCAGACACTTAGAAAAAAAAATGAAAAAAAAAAAAAAAAAATTGGATTTTTTCTAAGTACAAAATCAAGAGAGGCTAAAAATCACCTCTTTTTCCTTCTCTCGATCAGACACTTAGAAAAAAAACGGAAAAAAAAAAAAAAAAAAATTGGATTTTTTCTAAGTACAAAATCGAGAGAGGCTAAAAATCACCTCTTTTTCCTTCTCTCGATCAGACACTTAGAAAAAAAACTGAAAAAAAAAAAAAATTTGGATTTTTTCTAAGTACAAAATCGAGAGAGGCTAAAAATCACCTCTTTTTCCTTCTCTCGATCAGACACTTAGAAAAAAAACTGAAAAAAAAAAAAAAAAATTTGGATTTTTTCAAAGTACAAAATCGAGAGAGGCTAAAAATCACCTCTTTTTCCTTCTCTCGATCAGACACTTAGAAAAAAAAATGAAAAAAAAAAAAAAAATTGGATTTTTTCTAAGTACAAAATCAAGAGAGGCTAAAAATCACCTCTTTTTCCTTCTCTCGATCAGACACTTAGAAAAAAAACGGAAAAAAAAAAAAAAAAATTTGGATTTTTTCTAAGTACAAAATCGAGAGAGGCTAAAAATCACCTCTTTTTCCTTCTCTCGATCAGACACTTAGAAAAAAAACGGAAAAAAAAAAAAAAAAATTTGGATTTTTTTCTAAGTACAAAATCGAGAGCGGCTAAAAATCACCTCTTTTTCCTTCTCTCGATCAGACACTTAGAAAAAAAAAAGAAAAAAAAAAAAAAAAAATTGGATTTTTTCTAAGTACAAAATCAAGAGAGGCTAAAAATCACCTCTTTTTCCTTCTCTCGATCAGACACTTAGAAAAAAAACGGAAAAAAAAAAAAAAAAAATTTGGATTTTTTTTAAGTACAAAATCGAGAGTGGCTAAAAATCACCTCTTTTTCCTTCTCTCGATCAGACACTTAGAAAAAAAACGGAAAAAAAAAAAAAAAAATTTGGATTTTTTCTAAGTACAAAATCGAGAGAGGCTAAAAATCACCTCTTTTTCCTTCTCTCGATCAGACACTTAGAAAAAAAACGGAAAAAAAAAAATAATAATTTGGATTTTTTCTAAGTACAAAATCGAGAGAGGCTAAAAATCACCTCTTTTTCCTTCTCTCGATCAGACACTTAGAAAAAAAACGGAAAAAAAAAAAAAAAATTTGGATTTTTTCTAAGTACAAAATCGAGAGTGGCTAAAAATCACCTCTTTTTCCTTCTCTCGATCAGACACTTAGAAAAAAAAATGAAAAAAAAAAAAAAAAATTGGATTTTTTCTAAGTACAAAATCAAGAGAGGCTAAAAATCACCTCTTTTTCCTTCTCTCGATCAGACACTTAGAAAAAAAACGGAAAAAAAAAAAAAAAATTTGGATTTTTTCTAAGTACAAAATCGAGAGAGGCTAAAAATCACCTCTTTTTCCTTCTCTCGATCAGACACTTAGAAAAAAAAAAGACAAAAAAAAAAAAAAATTGGATTTTTTCTAAGTACAAAATCAAGAGAGGCTAAAAATCACCTCTTTTTCCTTCTCTCGATCAGACACTTAGAAAAAAAACGGAAAAAAAAAAAAAAAAACATTTAGATTTTTTCTTAGTACAAAATCGAGAGTGGCTAAAAATCACCTCTTTTTCCTTCTCTCGATCAGACACTTAGAAAAAAAACGGGAAAAAAAAAAAAAAAAAATTGGATTTTTTCTAAGTACAAAATCGAGAGAGGCTAAAAATCACCTCTTTTTCCTTCTCTCGATCAGACACTTAGAAAAAAAACGGGAAAAAAAAAAAAAAAAAATTGGATTTTTTCTAAGTACAAAATCGAGAGAGGCTAAAAATCACCTCTTTTTCCTTCTCTCGATCAGACACTTAGAAAAAAAACTGAAAAAAAAATAAATAAATTTGGATTTTTTCTAAGTACAAAATCGAGAGAGGCTAAAAATCACCTCTTTTTCCTTCTCTCGATCAGACACTTAGAAAAAAAACGGAAAAAAAAAAAAAAATGTGGATTTTTTCTAAGTACAAAATCGAGAGAGGCTAAAAATCACCTCTTTTTCCTTCTCTCGATCAGACACTTAGAAAAAAAACGGAAAAAAAAAAAAAAAAAATTTGGATTTTTTCTAAGTACAAAATCGAGAGTGGCTAAAAATCACCTCTTTTTCCTTCTCTCGATCAGACACTTAGAACAAAAAATGAAAAAAAAAAAAAAAAATTGGATTTTTTCTAAGTACAAAATCAAGAGAGGCTAAAAATCACCTCTTTTTCCTTCTCTCGATCAGACACTTAGAAAAAAAACTGAAAAAAAAAAAAAAAAATTTGGATTTTTTTAAGTACAAAATCGAGAGAGGCTAAAAATCACCTCTTTTTCCTTCTCTCGATCAGACACTTAGAAAAAAAACGGAAAAAAAAAAAAATAAATTTGGATTTTTTCTAAGTACAAAATCGAGAGTGGTTAAAAATCACCTCTTTTTCCTTCTCTCGATCAGACACTTAGAAAAAAAAAAGAAAAAAAAAAAAAAAAAATTGGATTTTTTCTAAGTACAAAATCAAGAGAGGCTAAAAATCACCTCTTTTTCCTTCTCTCGATCAGACACTTAGAAAAAAAACGGAAAAAAAAAAAAAAAAAAATTGGATTTTTTCTAAGTACAAAATCGAGAGAGGCTAAAAATCACCTCTTTTTCCTTCTCTCGATCAGACACTTAGAAAAAAAAAAGAAAAAAAAAAAAAAATTGGATTTTTTCTAAGTACAAAATCAAGAGAGGCTAAAAATCACCTCTTTTTCCTTCTCTCGATCAGACACTTAGAAAAAAAACGGAAAAAAAAAAAAAAAAAAATTGGATTTTTTCTTAGTACAAAATCGAGAGTGGCTAAAAATCACCTCTTTTTCCTTCTCTCGATCAGACACTTAGAAAAAAAAATGAAAAAAAAAAAAAAAAAATTGGATTTTTTCTAAGTACAAAATCAAGAGAGGCTAAAAATCACCTCTTTTTCCTTCTCTCGATCAGACACTTAGAAAAAAAACGGAAAAAAAAAAAAAAAAAAATTGGATTTTTTCTAAGTACAAAATCGAGAGAGGCTAAAAATCACCTCTTTTTCCTTCTCTCGATCAGACACTTAGAAAAAAAACTGAAAAAAAAAAAAAATTTGGATTTTTTCTAAGTACAAAATCGAGAGAGGCTAAAAATCACCTCTTTTTCCTTCTCTCGATCAGACACTTAGAAAAAAAACTGAAAAAAAAAAAAAAAAATTTGGATTTTTTCAAAGTACAAAATCGAGAGAGGCTAAAAATCACCTCTTTTTCCTTCTCTCGATCAGACACTTAGAAAAAAAAATGAAAAAAAAAAAAAAAATTGGATTTTTTCTAAGTACAAAATCAAGAGAGGCTAAAAATCACCTCTTTTTCCTTCTCTCGATCAGACACTTAGAAAAAAAACGGAAAAAAAAAAAAAAAAATTTGGATTTTTTCTAAGTACAAAATCGAGAGAGGCTAAAAATCACCTCTTTTTCCTTCTCTCGATCAGACACTTAGAAAAAAAACGGAAAAAAAAAAAAAAAAATTTGGATTTTTTTCTAAGTACAAAATCGAGAGCGGCTAAAAATCACCTCTTTTTCCTTCTCTCGATCAGACACTTAGAAAAAAAAAAGAAAAAAAAAAAAAAAAAATTGGATTTTTTCTAAGTACAAAATCAAGAGAGGCTAAAAATCACCTCTTTTTCCTTCTCTCGATCAGACACTTAGAAAAAAAACGGAAAAAAAAAAAAAAAAAATTTGGATTTTTTTTAAGTACAAAATCGAGAGTGGCTAAAAATCACCTCTTTTTCCTTCTCTCGATCAGACACTTAGAAAAAAAACGGAAAAAAAAAAAAAAAAAATTTGGATTTTTTCTAAGTACAAAATCGAGAGAGGCTAAAAATCACCTCTTTTTCCTTCTCTCGATCAGACACTTAGAAAAAAAACGGAAAAAAAAAAATAATAATTTGGATTTTTTCTAAGTACAAAATCGAGAGAGGCTAAAAATCACCTCTTTTTCCTTCTCTCGATCAGACACTTAGAAAAAAAACGGAAAAAAAAAAAAAAAATTTGGATTTTTTCTAAGTACAAAATCGAGAGTGGCTAAAAATCACCTCTTTTTCCTTCTCTCGATCAGACACTTAGAAAAAAAAATGAAAAAAAAAAAAAAAAAATTGGATTTTTTCTAAGTACAAAATCAAGAGAGGCTAAAAATCACCTCTTTTTCCTTCTCTCGATCAGACACTTAGAAAAAAAACGGAAAAAAAAAAAAAAAATTTGGATTTTTTCTAAGTACAAAATCGAGAGAGGCTAAAAATCACCTCTTTTTCCTTCTCTCGATCAGACACTTAGAAAAAAAAAAGACAAAAAAAAAAAAAAATTGGATTTTTTCTAAGTACAAAATCAAGAGAGGCTAAAAATCACCTCTTTTTCCTTCTCTCGATCAGACACTTAGAAAAAAAACGGAAAAAAAAAAAAAAAAATTTGGATTTTTTCTAAGTACAAAATCGAGAGAGGCTAAAAATCACCTCTTTTTCCTTCTCTCGATCAGACACTAAGAAAAAAAACGGAAAAAAAAAAAAAAAAAATTTGGATTTTTTCTAAGTACAAAATCGAGAGTGGCTAAAAATCACCTCTTTTTCCTTGTCTCGATCAGACACTTAGAAAAAAAAAAGAAAAAGAAAAAAAAAAATTGGATTTTTTCTAAGTACAAAATCAAGAGAGGCTAAAAATCACCTATTTTTCCTTCTCTCGATCAGACACTTAGAAAAAAAAATGAAAAAAAAAAAAAAAATTGGATTTTTTCTAAGTACAAAATCGAGAGAGGCTAAAAATCACCTCTTTTTCCTTCTCTCGATCAGACACTTAGAAAAAAAAAAGAAAAAAAAAAAAAAAATTGGATTTTTTCTAAGTACAAAATCGAGAGAGGCTAAAAATCACCTCTTTTTCCTTCTCTCGATCAGACACTTAGAAAAAAAACGGAAAAAAAAAAAAAAAAAATTTGGATTTTTTCTAAGTACAAAATCGAGAGAGGCTAAAAATCACCTCTTTTTCCTTCTCTCGATCAGACACTTAGAAAAAAAACGGAAAAAAAAAAAAAAAAAAATTTGGATTTTTTCTAAGTACAAAATCGAGAGTGGCTAAAAATCACCTCTTTTTCCTTCTCTCGATCAGACACTTAGAAAAAAAACGGGAAAAAAAAAAAAAAAAATTGGATTTTTTCTAAGTACAAAATCGAGAGAGGCTAAAAATCACCTCTTTTTCCTTCTCTCGATCAGACACTTAGAAAAAAAACTGAAAAAAAAAAAAATTTGGATTTTTTCTAAGTACAAAATCGAGAGAGGCTAAAAAACACCTCTTTTTCCTTCTCTCGATCAGACACTTAGAAAAAAAACTGAAAAAAAAAAAAAAAAATTTGGATTTTTTCTAAGTACAACATCGAGAGAGGCTAAAAATCACCTCTTTTTCCTTCTCTCGATCAGACACTTAGAAAAAAAAATGAAAAAAAAAAAAAAAAAATTGGATTTTTTCTAAGTACAAAATCGAGAGAGGCTAAAAATCACCTCTTTTTCCTTCTCTCGATCAGACACTTAGAAAAAAAACGGAAAAAAAAAAAAAAAAATTTGGATTTTTTCTAAGTACAAAATCGAGAGAGGCTAAAAATCACCTCTTTTTCCTTCTCTCGATCAGACACTTAGAAAAAAAACGGAAAAAAAAAAAAAAAAATTTGGATTTTTTCTAAGTACAAAATCGAGAGTGGCTAAAAATCACCTCTTTTTCCTTCTCTCGATCAGACACTTAGAAAAAAAAAAGAAAAAAAAAAAAAAAAATTTGGATTTTTTCTAAGTACAAAATCGAGAAAGGCTAAAAATCACCTCTTTTTCCTTCTCTCGATCAGACACTTAGAAAAAAAACGGAAAAAAAAAAATAAAAAATTTGGATTTTTTCTAAGTACAAAATCGAGAGTGGCTAAAAATCACCTCTTTTTCCTTCTCTCGATCAGACAATTAGAAAAAAAACTGAAAAAAAAAAAAAAAAAATTTGGATTTTTTTAAGTACAAAATCGAGAGAGGCTAAAAATCACCTCTTTTTCCTTCTCTCGATCAGAAACTTAGAAAAAAAACGGAAAAAAAAAAAAAAAAAATTGGATTTTTTCTAAGTACAAAATCGAGAGTGGCTAAAAATCACCTCTTTTTCCTTCTCTCGATCAGACACTTAGAAAAAAAAAAGAAAAAAAAAAAAAAATTGGATTTTTTCTAAGTACAAAATCAAGAGAGGCTAAAAATCACCTCTTTTTCCTTCTCTCGATCAGACACTTAGAAAAAAAACGGAAAAAAAAAAAAAAAAAAATTGGATTTTTTCTAAGTACAAAATCGAGAGAGGCTAAAAATCACCTCTTTTTCCTTCTCTCGATCAGACACTTAGAAAAAAAACTGAAAAAAAAAAAAAAAATTTGGATTTTTTCTAAGTACAAAATCGAGAAAGGCTAAAAATCACCTCTTTTTCCTTCTCTCGATCAGACACTTAGAAAAAAAACGGAAAAAAAAAAAAAAAAAATTTGGATTTTTTTTAAGTACAAAATCGAGAGTGGCTAAAAATCACCTCTTTTTCCTTCTCTCGATCAGACACTTAGAAAAAAAACGGAAAAAAAAAAAAAAAAAATTTGGATTTTTTCTAAGTACAAAATCGAGAGTGGCTAAAAATCACCTCTTTTTCCTTCTCTCGATCAGACACTTAAAAAAAAAAAAAAAAAAAAAAATTGGATTTTTTCGAAGTACAAAATCAAGAGAGGCTAAAAATCACCTCTTTTTCCTTCTCTCGATCAGACACTTAGAAAAAAAACGGAAAAAAAAAAAAAAAAAATTTGGATTTTTTCTAAGTACAAAATCGAGAGTGGCTAAAAATCACCTCTTTTTCCTTCTCTCGATCAGACACTAAGAAAAAAAAAAGAAAAAAAAAAAAAAAAATTGGATTTTTTCTAAGTACAAAATCAAGAGAGGCTAAAAATCACCTCTTTTTCCTTCTCTCGATCAGACACTTAGAAAAAAAACGGAAAAAAAAAAAAAAAAAATTTGGATTTTTTCTAAGTACAAAATCGAGAGAGGCTAAAAATCACCTCTTTTTCCTTCTCTCGATCAGACACTTAGAAAAAAAACGGAAAAAAAAAAAAAAAAAATTTGGATTTTTTCTAAGTACAAAATCGAGAGTGGCTAAAAATCACCTCTTTTTCCTTCTCTCGATCAGACACTTAGAAAAAAAAATGAAAAAAAAAAAAAAAAATTGGATTTTTTCTAAGTACAAAATCAAGAGAGGCTAAAAATCACCTCTTTTTCCTTCTCTCGATCAGACACTTAGAAAAAAAACGGGAAAAAAAAAAAAAAAAATTGGATTTTTTCTAAGTACAAAATCGAGAGAGGCTAAAAATCACCTCTTTTTCCTTCTCTCGATCAGACACTTAGAAAAAAAACTGAAAAAAAAAAAAAAATTTGGATTTTTTCTAAGTACAAAATCGAGAGTGGCTAAAAATCACCTCTTTTTCCTTCTCTCGATCAGACACTTAGAAAAAAAACGGAAAAAAAAAAAAAAAACATTTTGATTTTTTCTTAGTACAAAATCGAGAGTGGCTAAAAATCACCTCTTTTTCCTTCTCTCGATCAGACACTTAGAAAAAAAAATGAAAAAAAAAAAAAAAAAATTGGATTTTTTCTAAGTACAAAATCGAGAGAGGCTAAAAATCACCTCTTTTTCCTTCTCTCGATCAGACACTTAGAAAAAAAACTGAAAAAAAAAAAAAATTTGGATTTTTTCTAAGTACAAAATCGAGAGAGGCTAAAAATCACCTCTTTTTCCTTCTCTCGATCAGACACTTAGAAAAAAAACGGAAAAAAAAAAAAAAAAATTTTGGATTTTTTCTAAGTACAAAATCGAGAGAGGCTAAAAATCACCTCTTTTTCCTTCTCTCGATCAGACACTTAGAAAAAAAACGGAAAAAAAAAAAAAAAAAAATTTGGATTTTTTCTAAGTACAAAATCGCGGGTGGCTAAAAATCACCTCTTTTTCCTTCTCTCGATCAGACACTTAGAAATAAAACGGAAAAAAAAAAATAAAAAATTTGGATTTTTTCTAAGTACAAAATCGAGAGAGGCTAAAAATCACCTCTTTTTCCTTCTCTCGATCTGACACTTAGAAAAAAACGGGAAATAAATAAAAAATATTTTGGATTTTTTCTAAGTACAAAATCGAGAGTGGCTAAAAATCACCTATTTTTCCTTCTCTCGATCAGACACTTAGAAAAAAAAATGAAAAAAAAAAAAAAAAATTGGATTTTTTCTAAGTACAAAATCGAGAGAGGCTAAAAATCACCTCTTTTTCCTTCTCTCGATCAGACACTTAGAAAAAAAAAAGAAAAAAAAAAAAAAAAATTGGATTTTTTCTAAGTACAAAATCGAGAGAGGCTAAAAATCACCTCTTTTTCCTTCTCTCGATCAGACACTTAGAAAAAAAACGGAAAAAAAAAAAAAAAAAAATTGGATTTTTTCTAAGTACAAAATCGAGAGAGGCTAAAAATCACCTCTTTTTCCTTCTCTCGATCAGACACTTAGAAAAAAAACGGAAAAAAAAAAAAAAAAAAATTTGGATTTTTTCTAAGTACAAAATCGAGAGTGGCTAAAAATCACCTCTTTTTCCTTCTCTCGATCAGACACTTAGAAAAAAAACTGAAAAAAAAAAAAAAAAATTTTGGATTTTTTCTAAGTACAAAATCGAGAGTGGCTAAAAATCACCTCTTTTTCCTTCTCTCGATCAGACACTTAGAAAAAAAAATGAAAAAAAAAAAAAAAAATTGGATTTTTTCTAAGTACAAAATCGAGAGAGGCTAAAAATCACCTCTTTTTCCTTCTCTCGATCAGACACTTAGAAAAAAAACGGAAAAAAAAAAAAAAAAATTTTGGATTTTTTCTAAGTACAAAGTCGAGAGAGGCTAAAAATCACCTCTTTTTCCTTCTCTCGATCAGACACTTAGAAAAAAAACGGAAAAAAAAAAAAAAAAAAATTGGATTTTTTCTAAGTACAAAATCGAGAGTGGCTAAAAATCACCTCTTTTTCCTTCTCTCGATCAGACACTTAGAAAAAAAAATGAAAAAAAAAAAAAAAATTGGATTTTTTCTAAGTACAAAATCAAGAGAGGCTAAAAATCACCTCTTTTTCCTTCTCTCGATCAGACAATTAGAAAAAAAACTGAAAAAAAAAAAAAAAAAATTTGGATTTTTTTAAGTACAAAATCGAGAGAGGCTAAAAATCACCTCTTTTTCCTTCTCTCGATCAGAAACTTAGAAAAAAAACGGAAAAAAAAAAAAAAAAAAATTGGATTTTTTCTAAGTACAAAATCAAGAGAGGCTAAAAATCACCTCTTTTTCCTTCTCTCGATCAGACACTTAGAAAAAAAAAAGAAAAAAAAAAAAAAATTGGATTTTTTCTAAGTACAAAATCAAGAGAGGCTAAAAATCACCTCTTTTTCCTTCTCTCGATCAGACACTTAGAAAAAAAACGGAAAAAAAAAAAAAAAAAAATTGGATTTTTTCTAAGTACAAAATCGAGAGAGGCTAAAAATCACCTCTTTTTCCTTCTCTCGATCAGACACTTAGAAAAAAAAAAGAAAAATAAAAAAAAAATTGGATTTTTTCTAAGTACAAAATCAAGAGAGGCTAAAAATCACCTCTTTTTCCTTCTCTCGATCAGACACTTAGAAAAAAAACGGAAAAAAAAAAAAAAAAAATTGGATTTTTTCTAAGTACAAAATCGAGAGAGGCTAAAAATCACCTCTTTTTCCTTCTCTCGATCAGACACTTAGAAAAAAAACTGAAAAAAAAAAAAAAAATTTGGATTTTTTCTAAGTACAAAATCGAGAAAGGCTAAAAATCACCTCTTTTTCCTTCTCTCGATCAGACACTTAGAAAAAAAACGGAAAAAAAAATAAAAAAATTTGGATTTTTTCTAAGTACAAAATCGAGAGTGGCTAAAAATCACCTCTTTTTCCTTCTCTCGATCAGACACTTAGAAAAAAAACGGAAAAAAAAAAAAAAAAAAATTTGGATTTTTTCTAAGTACAAAATCGAGAGTGGCTAAAAATCACCTCTTTTTCCTTCTCTCGATCAGACACTTAGAAAAAAAACTGAAAAAAAAAAAAAAAAATGTGGATTTTTTCTAAGTACAAAATCGAGAGAGGCTAAAAATCACCTCTTTTTCCTTCTCTCGATCAGACACTTAGAAAAAAAACTGAAAAAAAAATTAAAAAATTTTGGATTTTTTCTAAGTACAAAATCGAGAGAGGCTAAAAATCACCTCTTTTTCCTTCTCTCGATCAGACACTTAGAAAAAAAACGGAAAAAAAAAAAAAAAAAATTTGGATTTTTTCTAAGTACAAAATCGAGAGTGGCAAAAAATCACCTCTTTTTCCTTCTCTCGATCAGACACTTAGAAAAAAAATGGAAAAAAAAAAAAAAAATTTGGATTTTTTCTAAGTACAAAATCGAGAGTGGCTAAAAATCACCTCTTTTTCCTTCTCTCGATCAGACACTTAGAAAAAAAAATGAAAAAAAAAAAAAAAAATTTTGATTTTTTCTAAGTACAAAATCGAGAGAGGCTAAAAATCACCTCTTTTTCCTTCTCTCGATCAGACACTTAGAAAAAAAACGGAAAAAAAAAAAAAAAAATTTGGATTTTTTCTAAGTACAAAATCGAGAGTGGCTAAAAATCACCTCTTTTTCCTTCTCTCGATCAGACACTTAGAAAAAAAAATGAAAAAAAAAAAAAAAAAATTGGATTTTTTCTAAGTACAAAATCAAGAGAGGCTAAAAATCACCTCTTTTTCCTTCTCTCGATCAGACACTTAGAAAAAAAACTGAAAAAAAAAAAAAAAAATTTGGATTTTTTTAAGTACAAAATCGAGAGAGGCTAAAAATCACCTCTTTTTCCTTCTCTCGATCAGAAACTTAGAAAAAAAACGGAAAAAAAAAAAAAAATTTGGATTTTTTCTAAGTACAAAATCGAGAGTGGCTAAAAATCACCTCTTTTTCCTTCTCTCGATCAGACACTTAGAAAAAAAACGGAAAAAAAAAAAAAAAACATTTTGATTTTTTCTTAGTACAAAATCGAGAGTGGCTAAAAATCACCTCTTTTTCCTTCTCTCGATCAGACACTTAGAAAAAAAAATGAAAAAAAAAAAAAAAAAATTGGATTTTTTCTAAGTACAAAATCAAGAGAGGCTAAAAATCACCTCTTTTTCCTTCTCTCGATCAGACACTTAGAAAAAAAACGGAAAAAAAAAAAAAAAAAAATTGGATTTTTTCTAAGTACAAAATCGAGAGAGGCTAAAAATCACCTCTTTTTCCTTCTCTCGATCAGACACTTAGAAAAAAAACTGAAAAAAAAAAAAAATTTGGATTTTTTCTAAGTACAAAATCGAGAGAGGCTAAAAATCACCTCTTTTTCCTTCTCTCGATCAGACACTTAGAAAAAAAACTGAAAAAAAAAAAAAAAAAATTGGATTTTTTCAAAGTACAAAATCGAGAGAGGCTAAAAATCACCTCTTTTTCCTTCTCTCGATCAGACACTTAGAAAAAAAAATGAAAAAAAAAAAAAAATTGGATTTTTTCTAAGTACAAAATCAAGAGAGGCTAAAAATCACCTCTTTTTCCTTCTCTCGATCAGACACTTAGAAAAAAAACGGAAAAAAAAAAAAAAAAAATTTGGATTTTTTCTAAGTACAAAATCGAGAGAGGCTAAAAATCACCTCTTTTTCCTTCTCTCGATCAGACACTTAGAAAAAAAACGGAAAAAAAAAAAAAAAAATTTGGATTTTTTCTAAGTACAAAATCGAGAGCGGCTAAAAATCACCTCTTTTTCCTTCTCTCGATCAGACACTTACAAAAAAAAAAAGAAAAAAAAAAAAAATTGGATTTTTTCTAAGTACAAAATCAAGAGAGGCTAAAAATCACCTCTTTTTCCTTCTCTCGATCAGACACTTAGAAAAAAACGGAAAAAAAAAAAAAAAAAAATTGGATTTTTTCTAAGTACAAAATCGAGAGTGGCTAAAAATCACCTCTTTTTCCTTCTCTCGATCAGACACTTAGAAAAAAAACGGAAAAAAAAAAATAAAAAATTAGGATTTTTTCTAAGTACAAAATCGAGAGAGGCTAAAAATCACCTCTTTTTCCTTCTCTCGATCAGACACTTAGAAAAAAAACGGAAAAAAAAAAAAAAAAATTTGGATTTTTTCTTAGTACAAAATCGAGAGTGGCTAAAAATCACCTATTTTTCCTTCTCTCGATCAGACACTTAGAAAAAAAAATGAAAAAAAAAAAAAAAAATTGGATTTTTTCTAAGTACAAAATCGAGAGAGGCTAAAAATCACCTCTTTTTCCTTCTCTCGATCAGACACTTAGAAAAAAAAAAGAAAAAAAAAAAAAAAATTGGATTTTTTCTAAGTACAAAATCGAGAGAGGCTAAAAATCACCTCTTTTTCCTTCTCTCGATCAGACACTTAGAAAAAAAACGGAAAAAAAAAAAAAAAAAAATTTGGATTTTTTCTAAGTACAAAATCGAGAGTGGCTAAAAATCACCTCTTTTTCCTTCTCTCGATCAGACACTTAGAAAAAAAAATGAAAAAAAAAAAAAAAATTGGATTTTTTCTAAGTACAAAATCAAGAGAGGCTAAAAATCACCTCTTTTTCCTTCTCTCGATCAGACACTTAGAAAAAAAACGGGAAAAAAAAAAAAAAAAATTGGATTTTTTCTAAGTACAAAATCGAGAGAGGCTAAAAATCACCTCTTTTTCCTTCTCTCGATCAGACACTTAGAAAAAAAACTGAAAAAAAAAAAAAATTTGGATTTTTTCTAAGTACAAAATCGAGAGAGGCTAAAAAACACCTCTTTTTCCTTCTCTCGATCAGACACTTAGAAAAAAAACTGAAAAAAAAAAAAAAAATTTTGGATTTTTTCTAAGTACAACATCGAGAGAGGCTAAAAATCACCTCTTTTTCCTTCTCTCGATCAGACACTTAGAAAAAAAACTGAAAAAAAAAAAAAAAAATTTGGATTTTTTTAAGTACAAAATCGAGAGAGGCTAAAAATCACCTCTTTTTCCTTCTCTCGATCAGAAACTTAGAAAAAAAACGGAAAAAAAAAAAAAAATTTGGATTTTTTCTAAGTACAAAATCGAGAGTGGCTAAAAATCACCTCTTTTTCCTTCTCTCGATCAGACACTTAGAAAAAAAACGGAAAAAAAAAAAAAAAACATTTTGATTTTTTCTTAGTACAAAATCGAGAGTGGCTAAAAATCACCTCTTTTTCCTTCTCTCGATCAGACACTTAGAAAAAAAAATGAAAAAAAAAAAAAAAAAATTGGATTTTTTCTAAGTACAAAATCAAGAGAGGCTAAAAATCACCTCTTTTTCCTTCTCTCGATCAGACACTTAGAAAAAAAAACGGAAAAAAAAAAAAAAAAAAATTGGATTTTTTCTAAGTACAAAATCGAGAGAGGCTAAAAATCACCTCTTTTTCCTTCTCTCGATCAGACACTTAGAAAAAAAACTGAAAAAAAAAAAAAATTTGGATTTTTTCTAAGTACAAAATCGAGAGAGGCTAAAAATCACCTCTTTTTCCTTCTCTCGATCAGACACTTAGAAAAAAAACTGAAAAAAAAAAAAAAAAAATTGGATTTTTTCAAAGTACAAAATCGAGAGAGGCTAAAAATCACCTCTTTTTCCTTCTCTCGATCAGACACTTAGAAAAAAAAATGAAAAAAAAAAAAAAATTGGATTTTTTCTAAGTACAAAATCAAGAGAGGCTAAAAATCACCTCTTTTTCCTTCTCTCGATCAGACACTTAGAAAAAAAACGGAAAAAAAAAAAAAAAAAATTTGGATTTTTTCTAAGTACAAAATCGAGAGAGGCTAAAAATCACCTCTTTTTCCTTCTCTCGATCAGACACTTAGAAAAAAAACGGAAAAAAAAAAAAAAAAATTTGGATTTTTTCTAAGTACAAAATCGAGAGCGGCTAAAAATCACCTCTTTTTCCTTCTCTCGATCAGACACTTACAAAAAAAAAAAGAAAAAAAAAAAAAATTGGATTTTTTCTAAGTACAAAATCAAGAGAGGCTAAAAATCACCTCTTTTTCCTTCTCTCGATCAGACACTTAGAAAAAAACGGAAAAAAAAAAAAAAAAAAATTGGATTTTTTCTAAGTACAAAATCGAGAGTGGCTAAAAATCACCTCTTTTTCCTTCTCTCGATCAGACACTTAGAAAAAAAACGGAAAAAAAAAAATAAAAAATTAGGATTTTTTCTAAGTACAAAATCGAGAGAGGCTAAAAATCACCTCTTTTTCCTTCTCTCGATCAGACACTTAGAAAAAAAACGGAAAAAAAAAAAAAAAAATTTGGATTTTTTCTTAGTACAAAATCGAGAGTGGCTAAAAATCACCTATTTTTCCTTCTCTCGATCAGACACTTAGAAAAAAAAATGAAAAAAAAAAAAAAAAATTGGATTTTTTCTAAGTACAAAATCGAGAGAGGCTAAAAATCACCTATTTTTCCTTCTCTCGATCAGACACTTAGAAAAAAAAAAGAAAAAAAAAAAAAAAATTGGATTTTTTCTAAGTACAAAATCGAGAGAGGCTAAAAATCACCTCTTTTTCCTTCTCTCGATCAGACACTTAGAAAAAAAACGGAAAAAAAAAAAAAAAAATTTGGATTTTTTCTAAGTACAAAATCGAGAGAGGCTAAAAATCACCTCTTTTTCCTTCTCTCGATCAGACACTTAGAAAAAAAACGGAAAAAAAAAAAAAAAAAAATTTGGATTTTTTCTAAGTACAAAATCGAGAGTGGCTAAAAATCACCTCTTTTTCCTTCTCTCGATCAGACACTTAGAAAAAAAAATGAAAAAAAAAAAAAAAATTGGATTTTTTCTAAGTACAAAATCAAGAGAGGCTAAAAATCACCTCTTTTTCCTTCTCTCGATCAGACACTTAGAAAAAAAACGGGAAAAAAAAAAAAAAAAATTGGATTTTTTCTAAGTACAAAATCGAGAGAGGCTAAAAATCACCTCTTTTTCCTTCTCTCGATCAGACACTTAGAAAAAAAACTGAAAAAAAAAAAAAATTTGGATTTTTTCTAAGTACAAAATCGAGAGAGGCTAAAAAACACCTCTTTTTCCTTCTCTCGATCAGACACTTAGAAAAAAAACTGAAAAAAAAAAAAAAAATTTTGGATTTTTTCTAAGTACAACATCGAGAGAGGCTAAAAATCACCTCTTTTTCCTTCTCTCGATCAGACACTTAGAAAAAAAAATGAAAAAAAAAAAAAAAAATTGGATTTTTTCTAAGTACAAAATCGAGAGAGGCTAAAAATCACCTCTTTTTCCTTCTCTCGATCAGACACTTAGAAAAAAAACGGAAAAAAAAAAAAAAAAAATTTGGATTTTTTCTAAGTACAAAATCGAGAGAGGCTAAAAATCACCTCTTTTTCCTTCTCTCGATCAGACACTTAGAAAAAAAACGGAAAAAAAAAAAAAAAAAATTTGGATTTTTCCTAAGTACAAAATCGAGAGTGGCTAAAAATCACCGCTTTTTCCTTCTCTCGATCAGACACTTAGAAAAAAAAATGAAAAAAAAAAAAAAAATTGGATTTTTTCTAAGTACAAAATCAAGAGAGGCTAAAAATCACCTCTTTTTCCTTCTCTCGATCAGACACTTAGAAAAAAAACGGGGAGAAAAAAAAAAAAATTTGGATTTTTTCTAAGTACAAAATCGAGAGAGGCTAAAAATCACCTCTTTTTCCTTCTCTCGATCAGACACTTAGAAAAAAAACGGAAAAAAAAAAAAAAAAAATTGGATTTTTTCTAAGTACAAAATCGAGAGAGGCTAAAAATCACCTCTTTTTCCTTCTCTCGATCAGACACTTAGAAAAAAAACTGAAAAAAAAAAAAAAATGTTGGATTTTTTCGAAGTACAAAATCGAGAAAGGCTAAAAATCACCTCTTTTTCCTTCTCTCGATCAGACACTTAGAAAAAAAACGGAAAAAAAAAAATAAAAAATTTGGATTTTTTCTAAGTACAAAATCGAGAGAGGCTAAAAATCACCTCTTTTTCCTTCTCTCGATCAGACACTTAGAAAAAAAAAAGACAAAAAAAAAAAAAAATTGGATTTTTTCTAAGTACAAAATCAAGAGAGGCTAAAAATCACCTCTTTTTCCTTCTCTCGATCAGACACTTAGAAAAAAAACGGAAAAAAAAAAAAAAAATTTGGATTTTTTCTAAGTACAAAATCGAGAGAGGCTAAAAATCACCTCTTTTTCCTTCTCTCGATCAGACACTAAGAAAAAAACGGAAAAAAAAAAAAAAAAAATTTGGATTTTTTCTAAGTACAAAATCGAGAGTGGCTAAAAATCACCTCTTTTTCCTTCTCTCGATCAGACACTTAGAAAAAAAAAAGAAAAAAAAAAAAAAAAAATTGGATTTTTTCTAAGAACAAAATCAAGAGAGGCTAAAAATAACCTCTTTTTCCTTCTCTCGATCAGACACTTAGAAAAAAAACGGAAAAAAAAAAATAAAACATTTGGATTTTTTCTAAGTACAAAATCGAGAGAGGCTAAAAATCACCTCTTTTTCCTTCTCTCGATCAGACACTTAGAAAAAAAACGGAAAAAAAAAAAAAAAAATTTGGATTTTTTCTAAGTACAAAATCGAGAGTGGCTAAAAATCACCTATTTTTCCTTCTCTCGATCAGACACTTAGAAAAAAAAATGAAAAAAAAAAAAAAAAATTGGATTTTTTCTAAGTACAAAATCGAGAGAGGCTAAAAATCACCTCTTTTTCCTTCTCTCGATCAGACACTTAGAAAAAAAACGGAAAAAAAAAAAAAAAAAATTTGGATTTTTTCTAAGTACAAAATCGAGAGAGGCTAAAAATCACCTCTTTTTCCTTCTCTCGATCAGACACTTAGAAAAAAAACGGAAAAAAAAAAAAAAAAAATTTGGATTTTTTCTAAGTACAAAATCGAGAGTGGCTAAAAATCACCTCTTTTTCCTTCTCTCGATCAGACACTTAGAAAAAAAAATGAAAAAAAAAAAAAAATTGGATTTTTTCTAAGTACAAAATCAAGAGAGGCTAAAAATCACCTCTTTTTCCTTCTCTCGATCAGACACTTAGAAAAAAAACGGGGAGAAAAAAAAAAAAAATTTGGATTTTTTCTAAGTACAAAATCGAGAGAGGCTAAAAATCACCTCTTTTTCCTTCTCTCGATCAGACACTTAGAAAAAAAACGGAAAAAAAAAAAAAAAAATTGGATTTTTTCTAAGTACAAAATCGAGAGAGGCTAAAAATCACCTCTTTTTCCTTCTCTCGATCAGACACTTAGAAAAAAAACGGAAAAAAAAAAATAAAAAATTTGGATTTTTTCTAAGTACAAAATCGAGAGTGGCTAAAAATCACCTCTTTTTCCTTCTCTCGATCAGACACTTAGAAAAAAAACTGAAAAAAAAAAAAAAAAATTTGGATTTTTTCTAAGTACAAAATCGAGAGAGGCTAAAAATCACCTCTTTTTCCTTCTCTCGATCAGACACTTAGAAAAAAAACTGAAAAAAAACAAAAAACATTTTGGATTTTTTCTAAGTACAAAATCGAGAGAGGCTAAAAATCACCTCTTTTTCCTTCTCTCGATCAGACACTTAGAAAAAAAACGGAAAAAAAAAAATTAAAAATTTGGATTTTTTCTAAGTACAAAATCGAGAGTGGCTAAAAATCACCTCTTTTTCCTTCTCTCGATCAGACACTTAGAAAAAAAACGGAAAAAAAAAAATAAAAAATTTGGATTTTTTCTAAGTACAAAATCGAGAGAGGCTAAAAATCACCTCTTTTTCCTTCTCTCGATCAGACACTTAGAAAAAAAAATGAAAAAAAAATAAAAAAAATTGGATTTTTTCTAAGTACAAAATCGAGAGAGGCTAAAAATCACCTCTTTTTCCTTCTCTCGATCAGACACTTAGAAAAAAAACGGAAAAAAAAAAAAAAAAAATTTGGATTTTTTCTTAGTACAAAATCGAGAGAGGCTAAAAATCACCTCTTTTTCCTTCTCTCGATCAGACACTTAGAAAAAAAACGGAAAAAAAAAAAAAAAAAATTTGGATTTTTCCTAAGTACAAAATCGAGAGTGGCTAAAAATCACCTCTTTTTCCTTCTCTCGATCAGACACTTAGAAAAAAAAATGAAAAAAAAAAAAAAAAATTGGATTTTTTCTAAGTACAAAATCAAGAGAGGCTAAAAATCACCTCTTTTTCCTTCTCTCGATCAGACACTTAGAAAAAAAAAAGAAAAAAAAAAAAAAAAATTGGATTTTTTCTAAGTACAAAATCGAGAGAGGCTAAAAATCACCTCTTTTTCCTTCTCTCGATCAGACACTTAGAAAAAAAACGGAAAAAAAAAAAAAAAAAATTGGATTTTTTCTAAGTACAAAATCGAGAGAGGCTAAAAATCACCTCTTTTTCCTTCTCTCGATCAGACACTTAGAAAAAAAACGGAAAAAAAAAAAAAATAAAATTTGGATTTTTTCTAAGTACAAAATCGAGAGTGGCTAAAAATCACCTCTTTTTCCTTCTCTCGATCAGACACTTAGAAAAAAAAATGAAAAAAAAAAAAAAAAATTGGATTTTTTCTAAGTACAAAATCAAGAGAGGCTAAAAATCACCTCTTTTTCCTTCTCTCGATCAGACACTTAGAAAAAAAACGGGAAAAAAAAAAAAAAAAATTGGATTTTTTCTAAGTACAAAATCGAGAGAGGCTAAAAATCACCTCTTTTTCCTTCTCTCGATCAGACACTTAGAAAAAAAACTGAAAAAAAAAAAAAATTTGGATTTTTTCTAAGTACAAAATCGAGAGAGGCTAAAAAACACCTCTTTTTCCTTCTCTCGATCAGACACTTAGAAAAAAAACTGAAAAAAAAAAAAAAAATTTTGGATTTTTTCTAAGTACAACATCGAGAGAGGCTAAAAATCACCTCTTTTTCCTTCTCTCGATCAGACACTTAGAAAAAAAACGGAAAAAAAAAAAAAAAAAATTTGGATTTTTTCTAAGTACAAAATCGAGAGAGGCTAAAAATCACCTCTTTTTCCTTCTCTCGATCAGACACTTAGAAAAAAAACGGAAAAAAAAAAAAAAAAAATTTGGATTTTTCCTAAGTACAAAATCGAGAGTGGCTAAAAATCACCGCTTTTTCCTTCTCTCGATCAGACACTTAGAAAAAAAAATGAAAAAAAAAAAAAAAATTGGATTTTTTCTAAGTACAAAATCAAGAGAGGCTAAAAATCACCTCTTTTTCCTTCTCTCGATCAGACACTTAGAAAAAAAACGGAAAAAAAAAAAAAAAAAATTTGGATTTTTTCTAAGTACAAAATCGAGAGTGGCTAAAAATCACCTCTTTTTCCTTCTCTCGATCAGACACTTAGAAAAAAAACGGAAAAAAAAAAATAAAAAATTTGGATTTTTTCTAAGTACAAAATCGAGAGAGGCTAAAAATCACCTCTTTTTCCTTCTCTCGATCAGACACTTAGAAAAAAAAATGAAAAAAAAAAAAAAAAAATTGGATTTTTTCTAAGTACAAAATCGAGAGAGGCTAAAAATCACCTCTTTTTCCTTCTCTCGATCAGACACTTAGAAAAAAAACGGAAAAAAAAAAAAAAAAAATTTGGATTTTTTCTTAGTACAAAATCGAGAGAGGCTAAAAATCACCTCTTTTTCCTTCTCTCGATCAGACACTTAGAAAAAAAACGGAAAAAAAAAAAAAAAAAATTTGGATTTTTCCTAAGTACAAAATCGAGAGTGGCTAAAAATCACCTCTTTTTCCTTCTCTCGATCAGACACTTAGAAAAAAAAATGAAAAAAAAAAAAAAAAATTGGATTTTTTCTAAGTACAAAATCAAGAGAGGCTAAAAATCACCTCTTTTTCCTTCTCTCGATCAGACACTTAGAAAAAAAAAAGAAAAAAAAAAAAAAAAATTGGATTTTTTCTAAGTACAAAATCGAGAGAGGCTAAAAATCACCTCTTTTTCCTTCTCTCGATCAGACACTTAGAAAAAAAACGGAAAAAAAAAAAAAAAAAATTTGGATTTTTTCTAAGTACAAAATCGAGAGAGGCTAAAAATCACCTCTTTTTCCTTCTCTCGATCAGACACTTAGAAAAAAAACGGAAAAAAAAAAAAAATAAAATTTGGATTTTTTCTAAGTACAAAATCGAGAGTGGCTAAAAATCACCTCTTTTTCCTTCTCTCGATCAGACACTTAGAAAAAAAACTGAAAAAAAAAAAAAATTTGGATTTTTTCTAAGTACAAAATCGAGAGAGGCTAAAAAACACCTCTTTTTCCTTCTCTCGATCAGACACTTAGAAAAAAAACTGAAAAAAAAAAAAAAAATTTTGGATTTTTTCTAAGTACAACATCGAGAGAGGCTAAAAATCACCTCTTTTTCCTTCTCTCGATCAGACACTTAGAAAAAAAAATGAAAAAAAAAAAAAAAAAATTGGATTTTTTCTAAGTACAAAATCGAGAGAGGCTAAAAATCACCTCTTTTTCCTTCTCTCGATCAGACACTTAGAAAAAAAACGGAAAAAAAAAAAAAAAAAATTTGGATTTTTTCTAAGTACAAAATCGAGAGAGGCTAAAAATCACCTCTTTTTCCTTCTCTCGATCAGACACTTAGAAAAAAAACGGAAAAAAAAAAAAAAAAAATTTGGATTTTTCCTAAGTACAAAATCGAGAGTGGCTAAAAATCACCGCTTTTTCCTTCTCTCGATCAGACACTTAGAAAAAAAAATGAAAAAAAAAAAAAAAATTGGATTTTTTCTAAGTACAAAATCAAGAGAGGCTAAAAATCACCTCTTTTTCCTTCTCTCGATCAGACACTTAGAAAA
Source organism: Entelurus aequoreus (assembly GCF_033978785.1). Lineage (NCBI taxonomy): Eukaryota > Metazoa > Chordata > Actinopteri > Syngnathiformes > Syngnathidae > Entelurus > Entelurus aequoreus. The sequence goes on along the minus strand of NW_026908094.1, from coordinate 26,492 downwards.
AAAACGGGGAGAAAAAAAAAAAAAATTTGGATTTTTTCTAAGTACAAAATCGAGAGAGGCTAAAAATCACCTCTTTTTCCTTCTCTCGATCAGACACTTAGAAAAAAAACGGAAAAAAAAAAAAAAAAAATTGGATTTTTTCTAAGTACAAAATCGAGAGAGGCTAAAAATCACCTCTTTTTCCTTCTCTCGATCAGACACTTAGAAAAAAAACTGAAAAAAAAAAAAAAATGTTGGATTTTTTCTAAGTACAAAATCGAGAAAGGCTAAAAATCACCTCTTTTTCCTTCTCTCGATCAGACACTTAGAAAAAAAACGGAAAAAAAAAAATAAAAAATTTGGATTTTTTCTAAGTACAAAATCGAGAGAGGCTAAAAATCACCTCTTTTTCCTTCTCTCGATCAGACACTTAGAAAAAAAAAAGACAAAAAAAAAAAAAAATTGGATTTTTTCTAAGTACAAAATCAAGAGAGGCTAAAAATCACCTCTTTTTCCTTCTCTCGATCAGACACTTAGAAAAAAAACGGAAAAAAAAAAAAAAAAAATTTGGATTTTTTCTAAGTACAAAATCGAGAGAGGCTAAAAATCACCTCTTTTTCCTTCTCTCGATCAGACACTAAGAAAAAAACGGAAAAAAAAAAAAAAAAAATTTGGATTTTTTCTAAGTACAAAATCGAGAGTGGCTAAAAATCACCTCTTTTTCCTTCTCTCGATCAGACACTTAGAAAAAAAAAAGAAAAAAAAAAAAAAAAATTGGATTTTTTCTAAGAACAAAATCAAGAGAGGCTAAAAATAACCTCTTTTTCCTTCTCTCGATCAGACACTTAGAAAAAAAACGGAAAAAAAAAAATAAAACATTTGGATTTTTTCTAAGTACAAAATCGAGAGAGGCTAAAAATCACCTCTTTTTCCTTCTCTCGATCAGACACTTAGAAAAAAAACGGAAAAAAAAAAAAAAAAATTTGGATTTTTTCTAAGTACAAAATCGAGAGTGGCTAAAAATCACCTATTTTTCCTTCTCTCGATCAGACACTTAGAAAAAAAAATGAAAAAAAAAAAAAAAAATTGGATTTTTTCTAAGTACAAAATCGAGAGAGGCTAAAAATCACCTCTTTTTCCTTCTCTCGATCAGACACTTAGAAAAAAAACGGAAAAAAAAAAAAAAAAAATTTGGATTTTTTCTAAGTACAAAATCGAGAGAGGCTAAAAATCACCTCTTTTTCCTTCTCTCGATCAGACACTTAGAAAAAAAACGGAAAAAAAAAAAAAAAAAATTTGGATTTTTTCTAAGTACAAAATCGAGAGTGGCTAAAAATCACCTCTTTTTCCTTCTCTCGATCAGACACTTAGAAAAAAAAATGAAAAAAAAAAAAAAATTGGATTTTTTCTAAGTACAAAATCAAGAGAGGCTAAAAATCACCTCTTTTTCCTTCTCTCGATCAGACACTTAGAAAAAAAACGGGGAGAAAAAAAAAAAAAATTTGGATTTTTTCTAAGTACAAAATCGAGAAAGGCTAAAAATCACCTCTTTTTCCTTCTCTCGATCAGACACTTAGAAAAAAAACGGAAAAAAAAAAATAAAAAATTTGGATTTTTTCTAAGTACAAAATCGAGAGAGGCTAAAAATCACCTCTTTTTCCTTCTCTCGATCAGACACTTAGAAAAAAAAAAGACAAAAAAAAAAAAAAATTGGATTTTTTCTAAGTACAAAATCAAGAGAGGCTAAAAATCACCTCTTTTTCCTTCTCTCGATCAGACACTTAGAAAAAAAACGGAAAAAAAAAAAAAAAATTTGGATTTTTTCTAAGTACAAAATCGAGAGAGGCTAAAAATCACCTCTTTTTCCTTCTCTCGATCAGACACTAAGAAAAAAACGGAAAAAAAAAAAAAAAAATTTGGATTTTTTCTAAGTACAAAATCGAGAGTGGCTAAAAATCACCTCTTTTTCCTTCTCTCGATCAGACACTTAGAAAAAAAAAAGAAAAAAAAAAAAAAAAAATTGGATTTTTTCTAAGAACAAAATCAAGAGAGGCTAAAAATAACCTCTTTTTCCTTCTCTCGATCAGACACTTAGAAAAAAAACGGAAAAAAAAAAATAAAACATTTGGATTTTTTCTAAGTACAAAATCGAGAGAGGCTAAAAATCACCTCTTTTTCCTTCTCTCGATCAGACACTTAGAAAAAAAACGGAAAAAAAAAAAAAAAAATTTGGATTTTTTCTAAGTACAAAATCGAGAGTGGCTAAAAATCACCTATTTTTCCTTCTCTCGATCAGACACTTAGAAAAAAAAATGAAAAAAAAAAAAAAAAATTGGATTTTTTCTAAGTACAAAATCGAGAGAGGCTAAAAATCACCTCTTTTTCCTTCTCTCGATCAGACACTTAGAAAAAAAACGGAAAAAAAAAAAAAAAAAATTTGGATTTTTTCTAAGTACAAAATCGAGAGAGGCTAAAAATCACCTCTTTTTCCTTCTCTCGATCAGACACTTAGAAAAAAAACGGAAAAAAAAAAAAAAAAAATTTGGATTTTTTCTAAGTACAAAATCGAGAGTGGCTAAAAATCACCTCTTTTTCCTTCTCTCGATCAGACACTTAGAAAAAAAAATGAAAAAAAAAAAAAAATTGGATTTTTTCTAAGTACAAAATCAAGAGAGGCTAAAAATCACCTCTTTTTCCTTCTCTCGATCAGACACTTAGAAAAAAAACGGGGAGAAAAAAAAAAAAAAATTGGATTTTTTCTAAGTACAAAATCGAGAGAGGCTAAAAATCACCTCTTTTTCCTTCTCTCGATCAGACACTTAGAAAAAAAACGGAAAAAAAAAAAAAAAAAATTGGATTTTTTCTAAGTACAAAATCGAGAGAGGCTAAAAATCACCTCTTTTTCCTTCTCTCGATCAGACACTTAGAAAAAAAACGGAAAAAAAAAAATAAAAAATTTGGATTTTTTCTAAGTACAAAATCGAGAGTGGCTAAAAATCACCTCTTTTTCCTTCTCTCGATCAGACACTTAGAAAAAAAACTGAAAAAAAAAAAAAAAAAATTTGGATTTTTTCTAAGTACAAAATCGAGAGAGGCTAAAAATCACCTCTTTTTCCTTCTCTCGATCAGACACTTAGAAAAAAAACTGAAAAAAAACAAAAAACATTTTGGATTTTTTCTAAGTACAAAATCGAGAGAGGCTAAAAATCACCTCTTTTTCCTTCTCTCGATCAGACACTTAGAAAAAAAACGGAAAAAAAAAAAAAAAAAATTTGGATTTTTTCTAAGTACAAAATCGAGAGTGGCTAAAAATCACCTCTTTTTCCTTCTCTCGATCAGACACTTAGAAAAAAAACGGAAAAAAAAAAATAAAAAATTTGGATTTTTTCTAAGTACAAAATCGAGAGAGGCTAAAAATCACCTCTTTTTCCTTCTCTCGATCAGACACTTAGAAAAAAAAATGAAAAAAAAAAAAAAAAAATTGGATTTTTTCTAAGTACAAAATCGAGAGAGGCTAAAAATCACCTCTTTTTCCTTCTCTCGATCAGACACTTAGAAAAAAAACGGAAAAAAAAAAAAAAAAAATTTGGATTTTTTCTAAGTACAAAATCGAGAGAGGCTAAAAATCACCTCTTTTTCCTTCTCTCGATCAGACACTTAGAAAAAAAACGGAAAAAAAAAAAAAAAAAATTTGGATTTTTCCTAAGTACAAAATAGAGAGTGGCTAAAAATCACCTCTTTTTCCTTCTCTCGATCAGACACTTAGAAAAAAAAATGAAAAAAAAAAAAATAAATTGGATTTTTTCTAAGTACAAAATCAAGAGAGGCTAAAAATCACCTCTTTTTCCTTCTCTCGATCAGACACTTAGAAAAAAAAAAGAAAAAAAAAAAAAAAAATTGGATTTTTTCTAAGTACAAAATCGAGAGAGGCTAAAAATCACCTCTTTTTCCTTCTCTCGATCAGACACTTAGAAAAAAAACGGAAAAAAAAAAAAAAAAAATTTGGATTTTTTCTAAGTACAAAATCGAGAGAGGCTAAAAATCACCTCTTTTTCCTTCTCTCGATCAGACACTTAGAAAAAAAACGGAAAAAAAAAAAAAATAAAATTTGGATTTTTTCTAAGTACAAAATCGAGAGTGGCTAAAAATCACCTCTTTTTCCTTCTCTCGATCAGACACTTAGAAAAAAAAATGAAAAAAAAAAAAAAAAATTGGATTTTTTCTAAGTACAAAATCAAGAGAGGCTAAAAATCACCTCTTTTTCCTTCTCTCGATCAGACACTTAGAAAAAAAACGGGAAAAAAAAAAAAAAAAATTGGATTTTTTCTAAGTACAAAATCGAGAGAGGCTAAAAATCACCTCTTTTTCCTTCTCTCGATCAGACACTTAGAAAAAAAACTGAAAAAAAAAAAAAATTTGGATTTTTTCTAAGTACAAAATCGAGAGAGGCTAAAAAACACCTCTTTTTCCTTCTCTCGATCAGACACTTAGAAAAAAAACTGAAAAAAAAAAAAAAAATTTTGGATTTTTTCTAAGTACAACATCGAGAGAGGCTAAAAATCACCTCTTTTTCCTTCTCTCGATCAGACACTTAGAAAAAAAAATGAAAAAAAAAAAAAAAATTGGATTTTTTCTAAGTACAACATCGAGAGAGGCTAAAAATCACCTCTTTTTCCTTCTCTCGATCAGACACTTAGAAAAAAAACGGAAAAAAAAAAAAAAAAAATTTGGATTTTTTCTAAGTACAAAATCGAGAGAGGCTAAAAATCACCTCTTTTTCCTTCTCTCGATCAGACACTTAGAAAAAAAACGGAAAAAAAAAAAAAAAAAATTTGGATTTTTCCTAAGTACAAAATCGAGAGTGGCTAAAAATCACCGCTTTTTCCTTCTCTCGATCAGAAACTTAGAAAAAAAAATGAAAAAAAAAAAAAAAATTGGATTTTTTCTAAGTACAAAATCAAGAGAGGCTAAAAATCACCTCTTTTTCCTTCTCTCGATCAGACACTTAGAAAAAAAACGGGGAGAAAAAAAAAAAAAATTTGGATTTTTTCTAAGTACAAAATCGAGAGAGGCTAAAAATCACCTCTTTTTCCTTCTCTCGATCAGACACTTAGAAAAAAAACGGAAAAAAAAAAAAAAAAAATTGGATTTTTTCTAAGTACAAAATCGAGAGAGGCTAAAAATCACCTCTTTTTCCTTCTCTCGATCAGACACTTAGAAAAAAAACTGAAAAAAAAAAAAAAATGTTGGATTTTTTCTAAGTACAAAATCGAGAAAGGCTAAAAATCACCTCTTTTTCCTTCTCTCGATCAGACACTTAGAAAAAAAACGGAAAAAAAAAAATAAAAAATTTGGATTTTTTCTAAGTACAAAATCGAGAGAGGCTAAAAATCACCTCTTTTTCCTTCTCTCGATCAGACACTTAGAAAAAAAAAAGACAAAAAAAAAAAAAAATTGGATTTTTTCTAAGTACAAAATCAAGAGAGGCTAAAAATCACCTCTTTTTCCTTCTCTCGATCAGACACTTAGAAAAAAAACGGAAAAAAAAAAAAAAAATTTGGATTTTTTCTAAGTACAAAATCGAGAGAGGCTAAAAATCACCTCTTTTTCCTTCTCTCGATCAGACACTAAGAAAAAAACGGAAAAAAAAAAAAAAAAAATTTGGATTTTTTCTAAGTACAAAATCGAGAGTGGCTAAAAATCACCTCTTTTTCCTTCTCTCGATCAGACACTTAGAAAAAAAAAAGAAAAAAAAAAAAAAAAATTGGATTTTTTCTAAGAACAAAATCAAGAGAGGCTAAAAATAACCTCTTTTTCCTTCTCTCGATCAGACACTTAGAAAAAAAACGGAAAAAAAAAAATAAAACATTTGGATTTTTTCTAAGTACAAAATCGAGAGAGGCTAAAAATCACCTCTTTTTCCTTCTCTCGATCAGACACTTAGAAAAAAAACGGAAAAAAAAAAAAAAAAATTTGGATTTTTTCTAAGTACAAAATCGAGAGTGGCTAAAAATCACCTATTTTTCCTTCTCTCGATCAGACACTTAGAAAAAAAAATGAAAAAAAAAAAAAAAAATTGGATTTTTTCTAAGTACAAAATCGAGAGAGGCTAAAAATCACCTCTTTTTCCTTCTCTCGATCAGACACTTAGAAAAAAAACGGAAAAAAAAAAAAAAAAAATTTGGATTTTTTCTAAGTACAAAATCGAGAGAGGCTAAAAATCACCTCTTTTTCCTTCTCTCGATCAGACACTTAGAAAAAAAACGGAAAAAAAAAAAAAAAAAATTTGGATTTTTTCTAAGTACAAAATCGAGAGTGGCTAAAAATCACCTCTTTTTCCTTCTCTCGATCAGACACTTAGAAAAAAAACGGAAAAAAAAAAAAAAAAATTTGGATTTTTTCTAAGTACAAAATCGAGAGAGGCTAAAAATCACCTCTTTTTCCTTCTCTCGATCAGACACTAAGAAAAAAACGGAAAAAAAAAAAAAAAAAATTTGGATTTTTTCTAAGTACAAAATCGAGAGTGGCTAAAAATCACCTCTTTTTCCTTCTCTCGATCAGACACTTAGAAAAAAAAAAGAAAAAAAAAAAAAAAAAATTGGATTTTTTCTAAGAACAAAATCAAGAGAGGCTAAAAATAACCTCTTTTTCCTTCTCTCGATCAGACACTTAGAAAAAAAACGGAAAAAAAAAAATAAAACATTTGGATTTTTTCTAAGTACAAAATCGAGAGAGGCTAAAAATCACCTCTTTTTCCTTCTCTCGATCAGACACTTAGAAAAAAAACGGAAAAAAAAAAAAAAAAATTTGGATTTTTTCTAAGTACAAAATCGAGAGTGGCTAAAAATCACCTATTTTTCCTTCTCTCGATCAGACACTTAGAAAAAAAAATGAAAAAAAAAAAAAAAAATTGGATTTTTTCTAAGTACAAAATCGAGAGAGGCTAAAAATCACCTCTTTTTCCTTCTCTCGATCAGACACTTAGAAAAAAAACGGAAAAAAAAAAAAAAAAAATTTGGATTTTTTCTAAGTACAAAATCGAGAGAGGCTAAAAATCACCTCTTTTTCCTTCTCTCGATCAGACACTTAGAAAAAAAACGGAAAAAAAAAAAAAAAAAATTTGGATTTTTTCTAAGTACAAAATCGAGAGTGGCTAAAAATCACCTCTTTTTCCTTCTCTCGATCAGACACTTAGAAAAAAAAATGAAAAAAAAAAAAAATTGGATTTTTTCTAAGTACAAAATCAAGAGAGGCTAAAAATCACCTCTTTTTCCTTCTCTCGATCAGACACTTAGAAAAAAAACGGGGAGAAAAAAAAAAAAATTTGGATTTTTTCTAAGTACAAAATCGAGAGAGGCTAAAAATCACCTCTTTTTCCTTCTCTCGATCAGACACTTAGAAAAAAAACGGAAAAAAAAAAAAAAAAAATTGGATTTTTTCTAAGTACAAAATCGAGAGAGGCTAAAAATCACCTCTTTTTCCTTCTCTCGATCAGACACTTAGAAAAAAAACGGAAAAAAAAAAAAAAAAAATTTGGATTTTTTCTAAGTACAAAATCGAGAGTGGCTAAAAATCACCTCTTTTTCCTTCTCTCGATCAGACACTTAGAAAAAAAACTGAAAAAAAAAAATAAAAAATTTGGATTTTTTCTAAGTACAAAATCGAGAGAGGCTAAAAATCACCTCTTTTTCCTTCTCTCGATCAGACACTTAGAAAAAAAACTGAAAAAAAACAAAAAACATTTTGGATTTTTTCTAAGTACAAAATCGAGAGAGGCTAAAAATCACCTCTTTTTCCTTCTCTCGATCAGACGCTTAGAAAAAAAACGGAAAAAAAAAAAAAAAAAATTTGGATTTTTTCTAAGTACAAAATCGAGAGTGGCTAAAAATCACCTCTTTTTCCTTCTCTCGATCAGACACTTAGAAAAAAAACGGAAAAAAAAAAATAAAAAATTTGGATTTTTTCTAAGTACAAAATCGAGAGAGGCTAAAAATCACCTCTTTTTCCTTCTCTCGATCAGACACTTAGAAAAAAAACGGAAAAAAAAAAAAAAAAAATTTGGATTTTTTCTAAGTACAAAATCGAGAGTGGCTAAAAATCACCTATTTTTCCTTCTCTCGATCAGACACTTAGAAAAAAAAATGAAAAAAAAAAAAAAAAATTGGATTTTTTCTAAGTACAAAATCGAGAGAGGCTAAAAATCACCTCTTTTTCCTTCTCTCGATCAGACACTTAGAAAAAAAAATGAAAAAAAAAAAAAAAATTGGATTTTTTCTAAGTACAAAATCGAGAGAGGCTAAAAATCACCTCTTTTTCCTTCTCTCGATCAGACACTTAGAAAAAAAACGGAAAAAAAAAAAAAAAAAATTTGGATTTTTTCTAAGTACAAAATCGAGAGAGGCTAAAAATCACCTCTTTTTCCTTCTCTCGATCAGACACTTAGAAAAAAAACGGAAAAAAAAAAAAAAAAAAATTTGGATTTTTTCTAAGTACAAAATCGAGAGTGGCTAAAAATCACCTCTTTTTCCTTCTCTCGATCAGACACTTAGAAAAAAAACTGAAAAAAAAAAAATAAAATTTTGGATTTTTTCTAAGTACAAAATCGAGAGTGGCTAAAAATCACCTCTTTTTCCTTCTCTCGATCAGACACTTAGAAAAAAAACGGGGAGAAAAAAAAAAAAAATTTGGATTTTTTCTAAGTACAAAATCGAGAGAGGCTAAAAATCACCTCTTTTTCCTTCTCTCGATCAGACACTTAGAAAAAAAACGGAAAAAAAAAAAAAAAAAATTTGGATTTTTTCTAAGTACAAAATCGAGAGAGGCTAAAAATCACCTCTTTTTCCTTCTCTCGATCAGACACTTAGAAAAAAAACGGAAAAAAAAAAAAAAAAAATTTGGATTTTTTCTAAGTACAAAATCGAGAGTGGCTAAAAATCACCTCTTTTTCCTTCTCTCGATCAGACACTTAGAAAAAAAAATGAAAAAAAAAAAAAATTGGATTTTTTCTAAGTACAAAATCAAGAGAGGCTAAAAATCACCTCTTTTTCCTTCTCTCGATCAGACACTTAGAAAAAAAACGGGGAGAAAAAAAAAAAAAATTTGGATTTTTTCTAAGTACAAAATCGAGAGAGGCTAAAAATCACCTCTTTTTCCTTCTCTCGATCAGACACTTAGAAAAAAAACGGAAAAAAAAAAAAAAAAAATTGGATATTTTCTAAGTACAAAATCGAGAGAGGCTAAAAATCACCTCTTTTTCCTTCTCTCGATCAGACACTTAGAAAAAAAACGGAAAAAAAAAAATAAAAAATTTGGATTTTTTCTAAGTACAAAATCGAGAGTGGCTAAAAATCACCTCTTTTTCCTTCTCTCGATCAGACACTTAGAAAAAAAACTGAAAAAAAAAAAAAAAAAATTTGGATTTTTTCTAAGTACAAAATCGAGAGAGGCTAAAAATCACCTCTTTTTCCTTCTCTCGATCAGACACTTAGAAAAAAAACTGAAAAAAAACAAAAAACATTTTGGATTTTTTCTAAGTACAAAATCGAGAGAGGCTAAAAATCACCTCTTTTTCCTTCTCTCGATCAGACACTTAGAAAAAAAACGGAAAAAAAAAAAAAAAAAATTTGGATTTTTTCTAAGTACAAAATCGAGAGTGGCTAAAAATCACCTCTTTTTCCTTCTCTCGATCAGACACTTAGAAAAAAAACGGAAAAAAAAAAATAAAAAATTTGGATTTTTTCTAAGTACAAAATCGAGAGAGGCTAAAAATCACCTCTTTTTCCTTCTCTCGATCAGACACTTAGAAAAAAAACGGAAAAAAAAAAAAAAAAAAATTTGGATTTTTTCTAAGTACAAAATCGAGAGTGGCTAAAAATCACCTATTTTTCCTTCTCTCGATCAGACACTTAGAAAAAAAAATGAAAAAAAAAAAAAAAAATTGGATTTTTTCTAAGTACAAAATCGAGAGAGGCTAAAAATCACCTCTTTTTCCTTCTCTCGATCAGACACTTAGAAAAAAAAATGAAAAAAAAAAAAAAAATTGGATTTTTTCTAAGTACAAAATCGAGAGAGGCTAAAAATCACCTCTTTTTCCTTCTCTCGATCAGACACTTAGAAAAAAAACGGAAAAAAAAAAAAAAAAAATTTGGATTTTTTCTAAGTACAAAATCGAGAGAGGCTAAAAATCACCTCTTTTTCCTTCTCTCGATCAGACACTTAGAAAAAAAACGGGAAAAAAAAAAAAAAAAAATTTGGATTTTTTCTAAGTACAAAATCGAGAGTGGCTAAAAATCACCTCTTTTTCCTTCTCTCGATCAGACACTTAGAAAAAAAACTGAAAAAAAAAAAATAACATTTTGGATTTTTTCTAAGTACAAAATCGAGAGTGGCTAAAAATCACCTCTTTTTCCTTCTCTCGATCAGACACTTAGAAAAAAAAATGAAAAAAAAAAAAAAAAATTGGATTTTTTCTAAGTACAAAATCGAGAGAGGCTAAAAATCACCTCTTTTTCCTTCTCTCGATCAGACACTTAGAAAAAAAACGGAAAAAAAAAAAAAAAAAATTTGGATTTTTTCTAAGTACAAAGTCGAGAGAGGCTAAAAATCACCTCTTTTTCCTTCTCTCGATCAGACACTTAGAAAAAAAACGGAAAAAAAAAAAAAAAAAATTGGATTTTTTCTAAGTACAAAATCGAGAGTGGCTAAAAATCACCTCTTTTTCCTTCTCTCGATCAGACACTTAGAAAAAAAAATGAAAAAAAAAAAAAAAATTGGATTTTTTCTAAGTACAAAATCAAGAGAGGCTAAAAATCACCTCTTTTTCCTTCTCTCGATCAGACAATTAGAAAAAAAACTGAAAAAAAAAAAAAAAATATTTGGATTTTTTTAAGTACAAAATCGAGAGAGGCTAAAAATCACCTCTTTTTCCTTCTCTCGATCAGAAACTTAGAAAAAAAACGGAAAAAAAAAAAAAAAAAATTGGATTTTTTCTAAGTACAAAATCAAGAGAGGCTAAAAATCACCTCTTTTTCCTTCTCTCGATCAGACACTTAGAAAAAAAAAAGAAAAAAAAAAAAAAATTGGATTTTTTCTAAGTACAAAATCAAGAGAGGCTAAAAATCACCTCTTTTTCCTTCTCTCGATCAGACACTTAGAAAAAAAACGGAAAAAAAAAAAAAAAAAAATTGGATTTTTTCTAAGTACAAAATCGAGAGAGGCTAAAAATCACCTCTTTTTCCTTCTCTCGATCAGACACTTAGAAAAAAAAAAGAAAAAAAAAAAAAAATTGGATTTTTTCTAAGTACAAAATCAAGAGAGGCTAAAAATCACCTCTTTTTCCTTCTCTCGATCAGACACTTAGAAAAAAAACGGAAAAAAAAAAAAAAAAAAATTGGATTTTTTCTAAGTACAAAATCGAGAGAGGCTAAAAATCACCTCTTTTTCCTTCTCTCGATCAGACACTTAGAAAAAAAACTGAAAAAAAAAAAAAAATTTTGGATTTTTTCTAAGTACAAAATCGAGAAAGGCTAAAAATCACCTCTTTTTCCTTCTCTCGATCAGACACTTAGAAAAAAAACGGAAAAAAAAAAAAAAAAAAATTGGATTTTTTCTAAGTACAAAATCGAGAGTGGCTAAAAATCACCTCTTTTTCCTTCTCTCGATCAGACACTTAGAAAAAAAACGGAAAAAAAAAAAAAAAAAATTTGGATTTTTTCTAAGTACAAAATCGAGAGTGGCTAAAAATCACCTCTTTTTCCTTCTCTCGATCAGACACTTAGAAAAAAAACTGAAAAAAAAAAAAAAAAATTTGGATTTTTTCTAAGTACAAAATCGAGAGTGGCAAAAAATCACCTCTTTTTCCTTCTCTCGATCAGACACTTAGAAAAAAAATGGAAAAAAAAAAGAAAAATTTGGATTTTTTCTAAGTACAAAATCGAGAGTGGCTAAAAATCACCTCTTTTTCCTTCTCTCGATCAGACACTTAGAAAAAAAAATGAAAAAAAAAAAAAAAAAATTTGATTTTTTCTAAGTACAAAATCGAGAGAGGCTAAAAATCACCTCTTTTTCCTTCTCTCGATCAGACACTTAGAAAAAAAACGGAAAAAAAAAAAAAAAAATTTGGATTTTTTCTAAGTACAAAATCGAGAGTGCCTAAAAATCACCTCTTTTTCCTTCTCTCGATCAGACACTTAGAAAAAAAAATGAAAAAAAAAAAAAAAAATTGGATTTTTTCTAAGTACAAAATCAAGAGAGGCTAAAAATCACCTCTTTTTCCTTCTCTCGATCAGACACTTAGAAAAAAAACTGAAAAAAAAAAAAAAAAATTTGGATTTTTTTAAGTACAAAATCGAGAGAGGCTAAAAATCACCTCTTTTTCCTTCTCTCGATCAGAAACTTAGAAAAAAAACGGAAAAAAAAAAAAAAAAATTTGGATTTTTTCTAAGTACAAAATCGAGAGTGGCTAAAAATCACCTCTTTTTCCTTCTCTCGATCAGACACTTAGAAAAAAAACGGAAAAAAAAAAAAAAAACATTTTGATTTTTTCTTAGTACAAAATCGAGAGTGGCTAAAAATCACCTCTTTTTCCTTCTCTCGATCAGACACTTAGAAAAAAAAAAGAAAAAAAAAAAAAAAAAATTGGATTTTTTCTAAGTACAAAATCAAGAGAGGCTAAAAATCACCTCTTTTTCCTTCTCTCGATCAGACACTTAGAAAAAAAACGGAAAAAAAAAAAAAAAAAAATTTGGATTTTTTCTAAGTACAAAATCGAGAGAGGCTAAAAATCACCTCTTTTTCCTTCTCTCGATCAGACACTTAGAAAAAAAACTGAAAAAAAAAAAAAAAAATTTGGATTTTTTCTAAGTACAAAATCGAGAGAGGCTAAAAATCACCTCTTTTTCCTTCTCTCGATCAGACACTTAGAAAAAAAACGGAAAAAAAAAAAAAAAAAATTTGGATTTTTTCAAAGTACAAAATCGAGAGAGGCTAAAAATCACCTCTTTTTCCTTCTCTCGATCAGACACTTAGAAAAAAAAATGAAAAAAAAAAAAAAAATTGGATTTTTTCTAAGTACAAAATCAAGAGAGGCTAAAAATCACCTCTTTTTCCTTCTCTCGATCAGACACTTAGAAAAAAAACGAAAAAAAAAAAAAAAAAATTTGGATTTTTTCTAAGTACAAAATCGAGAGAGGCTAAAAATCACCTCTTTTTCCTTCTCTCGATCAGACACTTAGAAAAAAAACGGAAAAAAAAAAAAAAAAATTTGGATTTTTTCTAAGTACAAAATCGAGAGCGGCTAAAAATCACCTCTTTTTCATTCTCTCGATCAGACACTTAGAAAAAAAAAAGAAAAAAAAAAAAAAAAAATTGGATTTTTTCTAAGTACAAAATCAAGAGAGGCTAAAAATCACCTCTTTTTCCTTCTCTCGATCAGACACTTAGAAAAAAAAAAGAAAAAAAAAAAAAAAAATTGGATTTTTTCTAAGTACAAAATCGAGAGAGGCTAAAAATCACCTCTTTTTCCTTCTCTCGATCAGACACTTAGAAAAAAAACGGAAAAAAAAAAAAAAAAAATTTGGATTTTTTCTAAGTACAAAATCGAGAGTGGCTAAAAATCACCTCTTTTTCCTTCTCTCGATCAGACACTTAGAAAAAAAACGGAAAAAAAAAAAAAAAAAATTTGGATTTTTTTTAAGTACAAAATCGAGAGTGGCTAAAAATCACCTCTTTTTCCTTCTCTCGATCAGACACTTAGAAAAAAAAATGAAAAAAAAAAAAATAAATTTGGATTTTTTCTAAGTACAAAATCGAGAGAGGCTAAAAATCACCTCTTTTTCCTTCTCTCGATCAGACACTTAGAAAAAAAACGGAAAAAAAATAAAAATAATTTGGATTTTTTCTAAGTACAAAATCGAGAGAGGCTAAAAATCACCTCTTTTTCCTTCTCTCGATCAGACACTTAGAAAAAAAACGGAAAAAAAAAAAAAAAAATTTGGATTTTTTCTAAGTACAAAGTCGAGAGTGGCTAAAAATCACCTATTTTTCCTTCTCTCGATCAGACACTTAGAAAAAAAAATGAAAAAAAAAAAAAAAAATTGGATTTTTTCTAAGTACAAAATCGAGAGAGGCTAAAAATCACCTCTTTTTCCTTCTCTCGATCAGACACTTAGAAAAAAAACGGAAAAAAAAAAAAAAAAAATTTGGATTTTTTCTAAGTACAAAATCGAGAGAGGCTAAAAATCACCTCTTTTTCCTTCTCTCGATCAGACACTTAGAAAAAAAACGGAAAAAAAAAAAAAAAAAATTTGGATTTTTTCTAAGTACAAAATCGAGAGTGGCTAAAAATCACCTCTTTTTCCTTCTCTCGATCAGACACTTAGAAAAAAAAAAGAAAAAAAAAAATAAAAATTGGATTTTTTCTAAGTACAAAATCAAGAGAGGCTAAAAATCACCTCTTTTTCCTTCTCTCGATCAGACACTTAGAAAAAAAACGGGAAAAAAAAAAAAAAAAAATTGGATTTTTTCTAAGTACAAAATCGAGAGAGGCTAAAAATCACCTCTTTTTCCTTCTCTCGATCAGACACTTAGAAAAAAAACTGAAAAAAAAAAAAATATTTGGATTTTTTCTAAGTACAAAATCGAGAGAGGCTAAAAATCACCTCTTTTTCCTTCTCTCGATCAGACACTTAGAAAAAAAACTGAAAAAAAAAAAAAAATTTTGGATTTTTTCTAAGTACAACATCGAGAGAGGCTAAAAATCACCTCTTTTTCCTTCTCTCGATCAGACACTTAGAGAAAAAAATGAAAAAAAAAAAAAAAAATTGGATTTTTTCTAAGTACAAAATCGAGAGAGGCTAAAAATCACCTCTTTTTCCTTCTCTCGATCAGACACTTAGAAAAAAAACGGTAAAAAAAAAAAAAAAAATTTGGATTTTTTCTAAGTACAAAATCGAGAGAGGCTAAAAATCACCTCTTTTTCCTTCTCTCGATCAGACACTTAGAAAAAAAACGGAAAAAAAAAAAAAAAAATTTGGATTTTTTCTAAGTACAAAATCGAGAGTGGCTAAAAATCACCTCTTTTTCCTTCTCTCGATCAGACACTTAGAAAAAAAAAGAAAAAAAAAAAAATTGGATTTTTTCTAAGTACAAAATCAAGAGAGGCTAAAAATCACCTCTTTTTCCTTCTCTCGATCAGACACTTAGAAAAAAAACGGGGAGAAAAAAAAAAAAATTTGGATTTTTTCTAAGTACAAAATCGAGAGAGGCTAAAAATCACCTCTTTTTCCTTCTCTCGATCAGACACTTAGAAAAAAAACGGGGAAAAAAATTAAAAAAAATTTGATTTTTTCTAAGTACAAAATCGAGAGAGGCTAAAAATCACCTCTTTTTCTTCTCTCGATCAGACACTTAGAAAAAAAACTGAAAAAAAAAAAAAAAAAATTTGGATTTTTTCTAAGTACAAAATCGAGAGAGGCTAAAAATCACCTCTTTTTCCTTCTCTCGATCAGACACTTAGAAAAAAAACTGAAAAAAAAAAAAAAACATTTTGGATTTTTTCTAAGTACAAAATCGAGAGAGGCTAAAAATCACCTCTTTTTCCTTCTCTCGATCAGACACTTAGAAAAAAAACGGAAAAAAAAAAAAAAAAAATTTGGATTTTTTCTAAGTACAAAATCGAGAGTGGCTAAAAATCACCTCTTTTTCCTTCTCTCGATCAGACACTTAGAAAAAAAAAAGAAAAAAAAAAAAAACATTGGATTTTTTCTAAGTACAAAATCAAGAGAGGCTAAAAATCACCTCTTTTTCCTTCTCTCGATCAGACACTTAGAAAAAAAACGGAAAAAAAAAAAAAAAAAAATTGGATTTTTTCTAAGTACAAAATCGAGAGAGGCTAAAAATCACCTCTTTTTCCTTCTCTCGATCAGACACTTAGAAAAAAAAAGAAAAAAAAAAAAAAATTGGATTTTTTCTAAGTACAAAATCAAGAGAGGCTAAAAATCACCTCTTTTTCCTTCTCTCGATCAGACACTTACAAAAAAAACGGAAAAAAAAAAAAAAAAAATTGGATTTTTTCTAAGTACAAAATCGAGAGAGGCTAAAAATCACCTCTTTTTCCTTCTCTCGATCAGACACTTAGAAAAAAAACTGAAAAAAAAAAAAAAATTTTGGATTTTTTCTAAGTACAAAATCGAGAAAGGCTAAAAATCACCTCTTTTTCCTTCTCTCGATCAGACACTTAGAAAAAAAACGGAAAAAAAAAAAAAAAAAAATTTGGATTTTTTCTAAGTACAAAATCGAGAGTGGCTAAAAATCACCTCTTTTTCCTTCTCTCGATCAGACACTTAAAAAAAAAACGGAAAAAAAAAAAAAAAAAATTTGGATTTTTTCTAAGTACAAAATCGAGAGTGGCTAAAAATCACCTCTTTTTCCTTCTCTCGATCAGACACTTAGAAAAAAAACTGAAAAAAAAAAAAAAAAATTTGGATTTTTTCTAAGTACAAAATCGAGAGAGGCTAAAAATCACCTCTTTTTCCTTCTCTCGATCAGACACTTAGAAAAAAAACTGAAAAAAAAATTAAAAAATTTTGGATTTTTTCTAAGTACAAAATCGAGAGAGGCTAAAAATCACCTCTTTTTCCTTCTCTCGATCAGACACTTAGAAAAAAAACGGAAAAAAAAAAAAAAAAAATTTGGATTTTTTTCTAAGTACAAAATCGAGAGTGGCAAAAAATCACCTCTTTTTCCTTCTCTCGATCAGACACTTAGAAAAAAAACGGAAAAAAAAAATAAAAAATTTGGATTTTTTCTAAGTACAAAATCGAGAGTGGCTAAAAATCACCTCTTTTTCCTTCTCTCGATCAGACACTTAGAAAAAAAAATGAAAAAAAAAAAATAAAATTGGATTTTTTCTAAGTACAAAATCAAGAGAGGCTAAAAATCACCTCTTTTTCCTTCTCTCGATCAGACACTTAGAAAAAAAACTGAAAAAAAAAAAAAAAATTTGGATTTTTTTAAGTACAAAATCGAGAGAGGCTAAAAATCACCTCTTTTTCCTTCTCTCGATCAGAAACTTAGAAAAAAAACGGAAAAAAAAAAAAAAAAATTTGGATTTTTTCTAAGTACAAAATCGAGAGTGGCTAAAAATCACCTCTTTTTCCTTCTCTCGATCAGACACTTAGAAAAAAAACGGAAAAAAAAAAAAAAAACATTTTGATTTTTTCTTAGTACAAAATCGAGAGTGGCTAAAAATCACCTCTTTTTCCTTCTCTCGATCAGACACTTAGAAAAAAAAATGAAAAAAAAAAAAAAAAAATTGGATTTTTTCTAAGTACAAAATCAAGAGAGGCTAAAAATCACCTCTTTTTCCTTCTCTCGATCAGACACTTAGAAAAAAAACGGAAAAAAAAAAAAAAAAAAATTTGGATTTTTTCTAAGTACAAAATCGAGAGAGGCTAAAAATCACCTCTTTTTCCTTCTCTCGATCAGACACTTAGAAAAAAAACGGAAAAAAAAAAAAAAAAAATTTGGATTTTTTCAAAGTACAAAATCGAGAGAGGCTAAAAATCACCTCTTTTTCCTTCTCTCGATCAGACACTTAGAAAAAAAAATGAAAAAAAAAAAAAAATTGGATTTTTTCTAAGTACAAAATCAAGAGAGGCTAAAAATCACCTCTTTTTCCTTCTCTCGATCAGACACTTAGAAAAAAAACGAAAAAAAAAAAAAAAAAATTTGGATTTTTTCTAAGTACAAAATCGAGAGAGGCTAAAAATCACCTCTTTTTCCTTCTCTCGATCAGACACTTAGAAAAAAAACGGAAAAAAAAAAAAAAATTTGGATTTTTTCTAAGTACAAAATCGAGAGCGGCTAAAAATCACCTCTTTTTCATTCTCTCGATCAGACACTTAGAAAAAAAAAAGAAAAAAAAATAAAATAAAATTGGATTTTTTCTAAGTACAAAATCAAGAGAGGCTAAAAATCACCTCTTTTTCCTTCTCTCGATCAGACACTTAGAAAAAAAAAAGAAAAAAAAAAAAAAAAATTGGATTTTTTCTAAGTACAAAATCGAGAGAGGCTAAAAATCACCTCTTTTTCCTTCTCTCGATCAGACACTTAGAAAAAAAACGGAAAAAAAAAAAAAAAAAAATTGGATTTTTTCTAAGTACAAAATCGAGAGAGGCTAAAAATCACCTCTTTTTCCTTCTCTCGATCAGACACTTAGAAAAAAAAAAGAAAAAAAAAAAAAAAATTGGATTTTTTCTAAGTACAAAATCAAGAGAGGCTAAAAATCACCTCTTTTTCCTTCTCTCGATCAGACACTTACAAAAAAAACGGAAAAAAAAAAAAAAAAAAATTGGATTTTTTCTAAGTACAAAATCGAGAGAGGCTAAAAATCACCTCTTTTTCCTTCTCTCGATCAGACACTTAGAAAAAAAACTGAAAAAAAAAAAAAATTTTGGATTTTTTCTAAGTACAAAATCGAGAAAGGCTAAAAATCACCTCTTTTTCCTTCTCTCGATCAGACACTTAGAAAAAAAACGGAAAAAAAAAAAAAAAAAATTTGGATTTTTTCTAAGTACAAAATCGAGAGTGGCTAAAAATCACCTCTTTTCCTTCTCTCGATCAGACACTTAAAAAAAAAACGGAAAAAAAAAAAAAAAAAATTTGGATTTTTTCTAAGTACAAAATCGAGAGTGGCTAAAAATCACCTCTTTTTCCTTCTCTCGATCAGACACTTAGAAAAAAAACTGAAAAAAAAAAAAAAAAATTTGGATTTTTTCTAAGTACAAAATCGAGAGAGGCTAAAAATCACCTCTTTTTCCTTCTCTCGATCAGACACTTAGAAAAAAAACTGAAAAAAAAATTTAAAAATTTTGGATTTTTTCTAAGTACAAAATCGAGAGAGGCTAAAAATCACCTCTTTTTCCTTCTCTCGATCAGACACTTAGAAAAAAAACGGAAAAAAAAAAAAAAAAAATTTGGATTTTTTCTAAGTACAAAATCGAGAGTGGCAAAAAATCACCTCTTTTTCCTTCTCTCGATCAGACACTTAGAAAAAAAATGGAAAAAAAAAAAAAAAAATTTGGATTTTTTCTAAGTACAAAATCGAGAGTGGCTAAAAATCACCTCTTTTTCCTTCTCTCGATCAGACACTTAGAAAAAAAAATGAAAAAAAAAAAAAAAAAATTTGATTTTTTCTAAGTACAAAATCGAGAGAGGCTAAAAATCACCTCTTTTTCCTTCTCTCGATCAGACACTTAGAAAAAAAACGGAAAAAAAAAATAAAAAATTTGGATTTTTTCTAAGTACAAAATCGAGAGTGGCTAAAAATCACCTCTTTTTCCTTCTCTCGATCAGACACTTAGAAAAAAAAATGAAAAAAAAAAAAAAAATTGGATTTTTTCTAAGTACAAAATCAAGAGAGGCTAAAAATCACCTCTTTTTCCTTCTCTCGATCAGACACTTAGAAAAAAAACTGAAAAAAAAAAAAAAAAATTTGGATTTTTTTAAGTACAAAATCGAGAGAGGCTAAAAATCACCTCTTTTTCCTTCTCTCGATCAGAAACTTAGAAAAAAAACGGAAAAAAAAAAAAAAAAATTTGGATTTTTTCTAAGTACAAAATCGAGAGTGGCTAAAAATCACCTCTTTTTCCTTCTCTCGATCAGACACTTAGAAAAAAAACGGAAAAAAAAAAAAAAAAACATTTTGATTTTTTCTTAGTACAAAATCGAGAGTGGCTAAAAATCACCTCTTTTTCCTTCTCTCGATCAGACACTTAGAAAAAAAAAAGAAAAAAAAAAAAAAAAAATTGGATTTTTTCTAAGTACAAAATCAAGAGAGGCTAAAAATCACCTCTTTTTCCTTCTCTCGATCAGACACTTAGAAAAAAAACGGAAAAAAAAAAAAAAAAAAATTTGGATTTTTTCTAAGTACAAAATCGAGAGAGGCTAAAAATCACCTCTTTTTCCTTCTCTCGATCAGACACTTAGAAAAAAAACTGAAAAAAAAAAAAAAAAATTTGGATTTTTTCTAAGTACAAAATCGAGAGAGGCTAAAATCACCTCTTTTTCCTTCTCTCGATCAGACACTTAGAAAAAAAACGGAAAAAAAAAAAAAAAAAATTTGGATTTTTTCAAAGTACAAAATCGAGAGAGGCTAAAAATCACCTCTTTTTCCTTCTCTCGATCAGACACTTAGAAAAAAAAATGAAAAAAAAAAAAAAATTGGATTTTTTCTAAGTACAAAATCAAGAGAGGCTAAAAATCACCTCTTTTTCCTTCTCTCGATCAGACACTTAGAAAAAAAACGAAAAAAAAAAAAAAAAAAATTTGGATTTTTTCTAAGTACAAAATCGAGAGAGGCTAAAAATCACCTCTTTTTCCTTCTCTCGATCAGACACTTAGAAAAAAAACGGAAAAAAAAAAAAAAAATTTGGATTTTTTCTAAGTACAAAATCGAGAGCGGCTAAAAATCACCTCTTTTTCATTCTCTCGATCAGACACTTAGAAAAAAAAATAAAAAAAAAAAAAAATAAAATTGGATTTTTTCTAAGTACAAAATCAAGAGAGGCTAAAAATCACCTCTTTTTCCTTCTCTCGATCAGACACTTAGAAAAAAAAAAGAAAAAAAAAAAAAAAAATTGGATTTTTTCTAAGTACAAAATCGAGAGAGGCTAAAAATCACCTCTTTTTCCTTCTCTCGATCAGACACTTAGAAAAAAAACGGAAAAAAAATAAAAAAAAATTTGGATTTTTTCTAAGTACAAAATCGAGAGTGGCTAAAAATCACCTCTTTTTCCTTCTCTCGATCAGACACTTAGAAAAAAAACGGAAAAAAAAAAAAAAAAAATTTGGATTTTTTTTAAGTACAAAATCGAGAGTGGCTAAAAATCACCTCTTTTTCCTTCTCTCGATCAGACACTTAGAAAAAAAAATGAAAAAAAAAAAAAATAAATTTGGATTTTTTCTAAGTACAAAATCGAGAGAGGCTAAAAATCACCTCTTTTTCCTTCTCTCGATCAGACACTTAGAAAAAAAACGGAAAAAAAATAAAAATAATTTGGATTTTTTCTAAGTACAAAATCGAGAGAGGCTAAAAATCACCTCTTTTTCCTTCTCTCGATCAGACACTTAGAAAAAAAACGGGAAAAAAAAAAAAAAAATTTGGATTTTTTCTAAGTACAAAATCGAGAGTGGCTAAAAATCACCTATTTTTCCTTCTCTCGATCAGACACTTAGAAAAAAAAATGAAAAAAAAAAAAAAATTGGATTTTTTCTAAGTACAAAATCGAGAGAGGCTAAAAATCACCTCTTTTTCCTTCTCTCGATCAGACACTTAGAAAAAAAACGGAAAAAAAAAAAAAAAAAAATTTGGATTTTTTCTAAGTACAAAATCGAGAGAGGCTAAAAATCACCTCTTTTTCCTTCTCTCGATCAGACACTTAGAAAAAAAACGGAAAAAAAAAAAAAAAATTGGATTTTTTCTAAGTACAAAATCGAGAGAGGCTAAAAATCACCTCTTTTTCCTTCTCTCGATCAGACACTTAGAAAAAAAACTGAAAAAAAAAAAAAAAAATTTGGATTTTTTCTAAGTACAACATCGAGAGTGGCTAAAAATCACCTCTTTTTCCTTCTCTCGATCAGACACTTAGAAAAAAAACGGAAAAAAAAAAAAAAAACATTTTGATTTTTTCTTAGTACAAAATCGAGAGTGGCTAAAAATCACCTCTTTTTCCTTCTCTCGATCAGACACTTAGAAAAAAAAATGAAAAAAAAAAAAAAAAAATTGGATTTTTTCTAAGTACAAAATCAAGAGAGGCTAAAAATAACCTCTTTTTCCTTCTCTCGATCAGACACTTAGAAAAAAAACGGAAAAAAAAAAAAAAAAAAATTTGGATTTTTTCTAAGTACAAAATCGAGAGAGGCTAAAAATCACCTCTTTTTCCTTCTCTCGATCAGACACTTAGAAAAAAAACGGAAAAAAAAAAAAAAAAAATTTGGATTTTTTCAAAGTACAAAATCGAGAGAGGCTAAAAATCACCTCTTTTTCCTTCTCTCGATCAGACACTTAGAAAAAAAAATGAAAAAAAAAAAAAAATTGGATTTTTTCTAAGTACAAAATCAAGAGAGGCTAAAAATCACCTCTTTTTCCTTCTCTCGATCAGACACTTAGAAAAAAAACGAAAAAAAAAAAAAAAAAAATTTGGATTTTTTCTAAGTACAAAATCGAGAGAGGCTAAAAATCACCTCTTTTTCCTTCTCTCGATCAGACACTTAGAAAAAAAACGGAAAAAAAAAAAAAAATTTGGATTTTTTCTAAGTACAAAATCGAGAGCGGCTAAAAATCACCTCTTTTTCATTCTCTCGATCAGACACTTAGAAAAAAAAAAGAAAGAAAAAAAAAATAAAATTGGATTTTTTCTAAGTACAAAATCAAGAGAGGCTAAAAATCACCTCTTTTTCCTTCTCTCGATCAGACACTTAGAAAAAAAAAGAAAAAAAAAAAAAAAATTGGATTTTTTCTAAGTACAAAATCGAGAGAGGCTAAAAATCACCTCTTTTTCCTTCTCTCGATCAGACACTTAGAAAAAAAACGGAAAAAAAAAAAAAAAAAAAATTGGATTTTTTCTAAGTACAAAATCGAGAGAGGCTAAAAATCACCTCTTTTTCCTTCTCTCGATCAGACACTTAGAAAAAAAAAAGAAAAAAAAAAAAAAAATTGGATTTTTTCTAAGTACAAAATCAAGAGAGGCTAAAAATCACCTCTTTTTCCTTCTCTCGATCAGACACTTACAAAAAAAACGGAAAAAAAAAAAAAAAAAAATTGGATTTTTTCTAAGTACAAAATCGAGAGAGGCTAAAAATCACCTCTTTTTCCTTCTCTCGATCAGACACTTAGAAAAAAAACTGAAAAAAAAAAAAAAAATTTGGATTTTTTCTAAGTACAAAATCGAGAAAGGCTAAAAATCACCTCTTTTTCCTTCTCTCGATCAGACACTTAGAAAAAAAACGGAAAAAAAAAAAAAAAAAATTTGGATTTTTTCTAAGTACAAAATCGAGAGTGGCTAAAAATCACCTCTTTTTCCTTCTCTCGATCAGACACTTAAAAAAAAAACGGAAAAAAAAAAAAAAAAAATTTGGATTTTTTCTAAGTACAAAATCGAGAGTGGCTAAAAATCACCTCTTTTTCCTTCTCTCGATCAGACACTTAGAAAAAAAACTGAAAAAAAAAAAAAAAATTTGGATTTTTTCTAAGTACAAAATCGAGAGAGGCTAAAAATCACCTCTTTTTCCTTCTCTCGATCAGACACTTAGAAAAAAAACTGAAAAAAAAATTAAAAAATTTTGGATTTTTTCTAAGTACAAAATCGAGAGAGGCTAAAAATCACCTCTTTTTCCTTCTCTCGATCAGACACTTAGAAAAAAAACGGAAAAAAAAAAAAAAAAATTTGGATTTTTTCTAAGTACAAAATCGAGAGTGGCAAAAAATCACCTCTTTTTCCTTCTCTCGATCAGACACTTAGAAAAAAAATGGAAAAAAAAAAAAAAAAATTTGGATTTTTTCTAAGTACAAAATCGAGAGTGGCTAAAAATCACCTCTTTTTCCTTCTCTCGATCAGACACTTAGAAAAAAAAATGAAAAAAAAAAAAAAAAAATTTGATTTTTTCTAAGTACAAAATCGAGAGAGGCTAAAAATCACCTCTTTTTCCTTCTCTCGATCAGACACTTAGAAAAAAAACGGAAAAAAAAAATAAAAAATTTGGATTTTTTCTAAGTACAAAATCGAGAGTGGCTAAAAATCACCTCTTTTTCCTTCTCTCGATCAGACACTTAGAAAAAAAAATGAAAAAAAAAAAAAAAATTGGATTTTTTCTAAGTACAAAATCAAGAGAGGCTAAAAATCACCTCTTTTTCCTTCTCTCGATCAGACACTTAGAAAAAAAACTGAAAAAAAAAAAAAAAAATTTGGATTTTTTTAAGTACAAAATCGAGAGAGGCTAAAAATCACCTCTTTTTCCTTCTCTCGATCAGAAACTTAGAAAAAAAACGGAAAAAAAAAAAAAAAATTTGGATTTTTTCTAAGTACAAAATCGAGAGTGGCTAAAAATCACCTCTTTTTCCTTCTCTCGATCAGACACTTAGAAAAAAAACGGAAAAAAAAAAAAAAAACATTTTGATTTTTTCTTAGTACAAAATCGAGAGTGGCTAAAAATCACCTCTTTTTCCTTCTCTCGATCAGACACTTAGAAAAAAAAAGAAAAAAAAAAAAAAAAATTGGATTTTTTCTAAGTACAAAATCAAGAGAGGCTAAAAATCACCTCTTTTTCCTTCTCTCGATCAGACACTTAGAAAAAAAACGGAAAAAAAAAAAAAAAAAAATTTGGATTTTTTCTAAGTACAAAATCGAGAGAGGCTAAAAATCACCTCTTTTTCCTTCTCTCGATCAGACACTTAGAAAAAAAACTGAAAAAAAAAAAAAAAAATTTGGATTTTTTCTAAGTACAAAATCGAGAGAGGCTAAAAATCACCTCTTTTTCCTTCTCTCGATCAGACACTTAGAAAAAAAACGGAAAAAAAAAAAAAAAAAATTTGGATTTTTTCAAAGTACAAAATCGAGAGAGGCTAAAAATCACCTCTTTTTCCTTCTCTCGATCAGACACTTAGAAAAAAAAATGAAAAAAAAAAAAAAATTGGATTTTTTCTAAGTACAAAATCAAGAGAGGCTAAAAATCACCTCTTTTTCCTTCTCTCGATCAGACACTTAGAAAAAAAACGAAAAAAAAAAAAAAAAAATTTGGATTTTTTCTAAGTACAAAATCGAGAGAGGCTAAAAATCACCTCTTTTTCCTTCTCTCGATCAGACACTTAGAAAAAAAACGGAAAAAAAAAAAAAAAATTTGGATTTTTTCTAAGTACAAAATCGAGAGCGGCTAAAAATCACCTCTTTTTCATTCTCTCGATCAGACACTTAGAAAAAAAAAATAAAAAAAAAAAAATAAAATTGGATTTTTTTCTAAGTACAAAATCAAGAGAGGCTAAAAATCACCTCTTTTTCCTTCTCTCGATCAGACACTTAGAAAAAAAAAAGAAAAAAAAAAAAAAAAATTGGATTTTTTCTAAGTACAAAATCGAGAGAGGCTAAAAATCACCTCTTTTTCCTTCTCTCGATCAGACACTTAGAAAAAAAACGGAAAAAAAAAAAAAAAAATTTGGATTTTTTCTAAGTACAAAATCGAGAGTGGCTAAAAATCACCTCTTTTTCCTTCTCTCGATCAGACACTTAGAAAAAAAACGGAAAAAAAAAAAAAAAAAAATTTGGATTTTTTTTAAGTACAAAATCGAGAGTGGCTAAAAATCACCTCTTTTTCCTTCTCTCGATCAGACACTTAGAAAAAAAAATGAAAAAAAAAAAAAATAAATTTGGATTTTTTCTAAGTACAAAATCGAGAGAGGCTAAAAATCACCTCTTTTTCCTTCTCTCGATCAGACACTTAGAAAAAAAACGGAAAAAAAATAAAAATAATTTGGATTTTTTCTAAGTACAAAATCGAGAGAGGCTAAAAATCACCTCTTTTTCCTTCTCTCGATCAGACACTTAGAAAAAAAACGGAAAAAAAAAAAAAAAATTTGGATTTTTTCTAAGTACAAAATCGAGAGTGGCTAAAAATCACCTATTTTTCCTTCTCTCGATCAGACACTTAGAAAAAAAAATGAAAAAAAAAAAAAAATTGGATTTTTTCTAAGTACAAAATCGAGAGAGGCTAAAAATCACCTCTTTTTCCTTCTCTCGATCAGACACTTAGAAAAAAAACGGAAAAAAAAAAAAAAAAATTTGGATTTTTTCTAAGTACAAAATCGAGAGAGGCTAAAAATCACCTCTTTTTCCTTCTCTCGATCAGACACTTAGAAAAAAAACGGAAAAAAAAAAAAAAATTTGGATTTTTTCTAAGTACAAAATCGAGAGAGGCTAAAAATCACCTCTTTTTCCTTCTCTCGATCAGACACTTAGAAAAAAAACTGAAAAAAAAAAAAAAAAATTTGGATTTTTTCTAAGTACAACATCGAGAGAGGCTAAAAATCACCTCTTTTTCCTTCTCTCGATCAGACACTTAGAGAAAAAAATGAAAAAAAAAAAAAAAAATTGGATTTTTTCTAAGTACAAAATCGAGAGAGGCTAAAAATCACCTCTTTTTCCTTCTCTCGATCAGACACTTAGAAAAAAAACGGTAAAAAAAAAAAAAAAATTTGGATTTTTTCTAAGTACAAAATCGAGAGAGGCTAAAAATCACCTCTTTTTCCTTCTCTCGATCAGACACTTAGAAAAAAAACGGAAAAAAAAAAAAAAAAAATTTGGATTTTTTCTAAGTACAAAATCGAGAGTGGCTAAAAATCACCTCATTTTCCTTCTCTCGATCAGACACTTAGAAAAAAAAAAGAAAAAAAAAAAAAAATTGGATTTTTTCTAAGTACAAAATCAAGAGAGGCTAAAATCACCTCTTTTTCCTTCTCTCGATCA
>NW_026908093.1:37500-77110 GCF_033978785.1 Entelurus aequoreus | reverse complement strand
CATCCATACAGGTCACACTGAGGGTAGCCGCATAAACAACTTTAACACTGTTACAAATATGCACTACACTGTGAACCCACACCAAACAAGAATGACAAACACATTTCGGGATAACATCCGCACCGTAACACAACATAAACACAACAGAACAAATACCCAGAACCCCTTGCAGCACTAACTCTTCCGGGACGCTACAATATACACCCCCCCGCTACCACCAAACCCTGCCCACCTGAGCCCTGACATTAATGAACTAGCATCCCAGAAAAGATGTCAGGTATCTGGCTTGGGCACATCAGATTAGATCAGTGTGTTGCAAACTGAGCAGTAAAAAGGCCTGAATGGTTGGTTTATTCATTGTTATTTTATTTTCAAATTTATTAGCCTGTGGAAAAAGTTAATGTCGATATTTACCTCAGAAGGCTGCAAATAGAAAAGAGGCATTCCATTTTTTTATTTAAATTGTATTTAATAGACCATTGATGTTTTTTCGTTTGTTTTTTGAAAGTTGATTTTGCACTATTAAGTTATATAAGCGTTGCTTGTTCCATATTCAGTGTTAAAAGCAAATCAGTGTAGCAAACTGAGCAATAATTAACATTTTATTCATGCACTTTCTCTTGCTACTTCAAGGCTTGAATGTTTGATTCATTCATTATTATTTATTTTCTAATGTATTATTGGCCGGTGGAAAAAGTTTATTTTGATATTTAACTCAGAAGGCTGCAAATAGAAAAGAGGCATTACATTTTTATTTAAATTTTATTTGATATGCCATTGATATTTTTTGAATTATTATTATTATCATTTGAAACTCGATTTTGCATGTCACTATAAGATAAGCCTTGCTTGTTCAATATTCAATGCAAAACTTGTTTGGGTCCCTATTAAAAGGTTAAATTGTTCAACCTTGGCCCGCGGCTTTGTTCAGTTTTAATTTTTGGCCCACTCTGTATTTGAGTTTGACACCCCTGCCCTAGTGGATATATTTGTATTGAGTGATGGACAGTTATTTACCTTTAAAACATCCATAGTGTTCCAACTATGATATGCTGTGATACAGTAACAAACATTACAGTACTCAATAATAATTATTCATCTGGCAATTAATAAGATAGTAGCAGTTGGAGGGACAATATGATGTCTGAGTATTTTACTCTGAAATTACTGTTAGACAAAAGGTTTTCAATAAAGTAACAATAGAGATACCTTGCATTAACCGTTCGTAACTGGTTAAAATACTGTGCGATAATCCTAATGTGTATTTGAATAATTTTTATTTTTTTTAAAGAGACGTTATTTTGGCATGTGACGTCATCAACAAGCGGAAAAACGCTGTGACGTAAATCCAAGATGGCGGCTCGCCGTTCCACGATGAAATTTTGGAAGCCGGGTAAGTAATTCTAGATAATTGTAAAAGCAGAACTTAAAAAAATATATCCGTCATTAAATTGATTAGACTACAAACAGCTACACAGGCCCATCAGCGCCTGCATGTTTTTGGTCAATTTGGAATCTGCGCGATACATAGCTCAGATGTTACCTTTCAAAATAAAACACGGGGCGCAAAGTGCGCCAGCTAACTAACTAAATACTAGCTAACAGCGCATCGCATTGTAAGTCTCGGTACACCTCAACCCACTACCTGTGCCTCGTTCAGGGTCCGAAGCACCGGGGATCTCCGAGGAGCGAGAACTTAACACGGAGACAATTGGTTCCACAGCCGTCTTCAACCCGTTCATTGCGCTGTCCATAGAGAAGCAGAGGCAGAAGCTCCCTGTTTTCAAGGTGTGCCTAACAATTTCCGAGATACTTGACGCCCCACCGAGGTGAAGTAACTGTATCTCATGGGGCACAATTGTTGTCTATCCAGCACAGAAACAACATCCTGTACTTGGTGGAAAGCTTCCAGACTGTCATCATAGTTGGAGAAACCGGATGTGGAAAGACGACACAGATACCTCAGGTTTGTACAACATTTTGACACAGTGGCGACTTGTCCAGGGTGTACCCCGCCTTCCGCCCGAATGCAGCTGATATAGGCTCCAGCACCCCCCCGCGACCCCGAAAGGGACAAGCGGTAGGAAATGGATGGATGGATGATGGTATTTTGTCTTCAGTGGAATAAGAATATGTCCTTTGCTGCAATGCAGTGATGCTCCTAATGTGGCTTAACCTTAACCACCTCTGAGGTGCTTGAGCTCAGTTTGTGTTGTGTCAGCTCATCAGTGTGCTCTTCTCATCTGGAGCTATCTTTTTGTCACTTATTTCCCATCAGTACCTGCTGGAGGCTGGCTGGGCAGCAGAAGGGAGGGTGATTGGCGTGACACAGCCTCGACGCGTGGCTGCTATCTCTGTAAGAGCTCTGCAGATGTCCTGCAACAGCTTTTTCTTTGCGAGAGTCCTTTCACTCAAGGAACATCAGTTTAACACTCAAGGACGTGGCCGTGTCAAGCACTTCTGCTCCTCTGTCTTGGTGCCAGGTGGCTGGCCGCGTTGCAGAGGAGAGAGGCGCTCGTATAGGACATGAGGTGGGCTACTCCATCAGATTTGACGACTGCTCTGACCCCCAAGCTACCAGGATCAAGGTATTCCCTAACACAATTTTCAGTAGGTATTTGTCTGGTCAATAAAGTAGGATATCTTGCAAAAGTTATTTGATTTCCGATGTTCAAATAAAGGGGTCCAATTGTGCAAAACCAACTTTTGTTACCTGTTACTAGGGCTGGGCAATATATATCGATATACGCGATATATCGCGGGTTTGTCTCTGTGCGATATAGAAAATGACTATATCGTGATATTCGAGTATACGTTCTCACGCAGTTGCTTTTAGCTGCTGGCATTACACTACAGGCTCTCCTTGCTCTTTCCTGTGTCTCCTTCTCACAGACAGACAAGCGCACCTTCTTACACACGTCACATACTGTCACGGCATACGTCACATACGTATACACCCTCGCGCAGCAAAGAGGTAGCAGCATGGGTAACATTAGCTGTGATGCTAGCGCAGCCGTGCGAGTGGTAATACGAGAGAAAGAAGGTGCGAATCTGGTAACAAATGAAGGCGTAATTAATTCCCCCAAAAAACAGCAGGGGGTCCATCGTCTGGCGGTGGTTTGACTTCAAGTGGGAGTATGTCGAACAGACAACCGTAATTTGTCAAGTGTGGGGCAAAAGCGTTGCTATAAAAAGTAGCACTACTGCTAATATGTAGCATCATTTAAAAAGTCACCTGCTAGAGAATGAAGAGTGCTTACTCCGCATGTCAACACCTCTGTTCGGTGCCACACGCCCACACCGTCAAAATGCAGAGGCAAACATTTCCAGATCAACACAGTATGAAAAAAAATAGTGATTTTTTTAGTTGTGATTTCCTTCTCAGCATGAAAGTTTTAAAGTAGCATATATTAATGCAGTATGAAGAAGAATGTTTTAATGTAGACACATAGAATCATACTGCTGTGATTATATGCATCAAGTGTTCATTCAAGGCTAAGGCAAAATATCGAGATATATATCGTGTATCGCGATATGGCCTTAAAATATTGCGATATTAAAAAAAGGCCATATCACCCAGCCCTACCTGTTACTACCTATTTTTGTGTATGTGTCCTGAAAAATTTAAATCAAACCATGGAGGCATGGCGAGGTATTTATAGAACAATCTTGCCTTCTTCTAAACTTGCTCCAAATGAGCCGTTTGGAATTTGAGTCTTTAATGACATATTTTGCCCTTGTGAGATGAACAGATATCTCCATATATGGTAGAGGTTTACCCGAAGAGCTTTGCAGGAATCTGCCATTTTTAATTCAGTTCTAGCTCAAAATTGTAGTCAATAAGTTCCTTATTTTGTTCTAATCTCTTATTGTGGGACAGACTGGCTCGAGTCGTACATGCACATGCATGCTAAAATTCTCAGATGTTGCCATTTCTGATAAAAAGTAACGTATAGTTGTAACTTATATCGGTCAGTAGACCTGATAAAAAAGCGCTAAAAACTACAACATGGCTGACGGAGTGGAGACACAGTCGAAGTGGGCTTGGCATGGAAGAGAACATCGGCATGTAAATAAGACAGCCCACAAAACTGCCCATTCTGAAGAGACAATCAGAAAGCGGCTTAAAGATGGTCTGTAAAACAAAGTCCATGCAACATTTTGACCATAGCACCACCATTACATGTTATGTAGACCTCAAGGAAGTGTTTTATATGTAGAATTAAAATCACATGACCCCTTTTAGAAAAGAGACAAACACAAATCTGAACTATCCGTAGTGCCATGGCAAAGTATTGCAAATATGCCCCTAATGTATACAGACGTGGATCGAGTCTCGCTATGTCATCAACCCTTGTTGTTTGCCAGCAGTGACATAAGGCAGATGCGACAAAAGTTTGTTTACTTTCAAGATGTCGATGTTCGGATTGCTTGTGATCTTTTTTTTTTTCCGCCTGTCTTTATTAAAAAGAAGACCAATTGGAAGACAACCACTTTGTTTCTATGCACTAATTTATTCTGATTTCTCAAATGTTTAGTTATTTTTTGTATTTTCACACCTACATGTGAAGTCCAAGTGCCCATTCACTCTTTAATACGAGGATTGGTCATACGCTGTGCGCCTCCTGTACACTTGGGGGCGCCTATTTCCTTTCAGCGCAGATAAATGTATTGCTTTTCCGGTTTACTATGACGTCACACCAAAACAAAGATTCTTTGCGACTGTTTGTAAGTCAACAGTTTAGCTCTGCTCTACCTGATGTTCGCTGTAGTACTGGCACAGATGACAAATATTGCGTCTCCAATGGCTATGCTGATGTTAAATAGAAAGAATCAATCAAGAAATGATCAGAGACTGCGCCACGAACATGACGCTACAACCAAGAAGGTCTCGAAGCAAATGCAAGTCTGAAACAAATAAAGATTGGGGGAGAGAGAGTTTTTTCAAAATACATTTTCGGACATAGAATCATGGAAACAAAACTTTTGAATGTCTCAGAGTTCATTCACAAGGCTTTGTGGATTGATGGAAGGAGTTTTAATTCCAAAGTAAAAGACTGTTTGTGCCCAGATACCTGAGAATTTACGACAATTTTATCTGAAGGAGCCTGATTCGACTATTGACCTCACAGTCGAACAATTGGACATTGAACCCTCTCCTCCCTCTATGGGAGGGAGGCGAGTCCCAACTGAAGTTACAAATCTCTTGGATTCTGGTGTTTTTGTGTGTAGATAATGAACTGCAACTTTTGATCAAACTGTTGAATAGATGACAAAGAGGTGGTTGATTAATAATTACTTTAATAAAACAAATCTACAGCAGTGTCTCTCAAAGCGCACGCACACAGCCGCTTGCCTCTGTCACCTACTTTTGGCTATAGTA
The DNA here is from genome assembly GCF_033978785.1 of Entelurus aequoreus. Classification (NCBI taxonomy): domain Eukaryota; kingdom Metazoa; phylum Chordata; class Actinopteri; order Syngnathiformes; family Syngnathidae; genus Entelurus; species Entelurus aequoreus. The sequence continues at coordinate 71,727 of NW_026908093.1, read as the reverse complement.
TATAGCCATAAACCGGCTCAGTGGCCTTGTGGTTAGTGTCCGCCCTGAGACTGGGATGTTGTGAGTTCAAACCCTGAGCCATACAAAACTATAAAAAATGGGACCCATTGCCTCCCTGCTTGGCACTCAGCATCAAGGGTTGGAATTGGGGGTTAAATTACCAAATTATTCCCGAGCTCGGCGCATGCTGCTGCTCACTGCTCCCCTCACCTCCCAGGGGTTGAACATGGGGATGGGTCGAATACAGAGGACACATTTCACCACACCTAGTGTGTGTGTGTGTGACAATCGTTTTTTTAACTTACACTAGATTGCCTAAAGTATTTGGCCACCCATCCAAATGATGAGAATCAGATGTCCTAATCACTTGGTCCGGCCACAGGTGTACAAAATCAAGCACTTAGGCATGGAGACTGTTTCTACAAACATTTGTGAAAGAATGGGCCGCTCTCAGGAGCTCAGTGATTTCCAGCGTGGAACTGTCATAGGATGCCACCTGTGCAACAAATCCAGTCGTGAAAGTTCCTCGCTCCTAAATATTCCAAAGTCAACTGTCGGCTTTATTAAAAGAAAATGGAAGAGTTTGGGAACAACAGCAACTCAGTCACGGAGTGGTAGGCCACGTAAACTGACAGAGAGGGGTCAGCGGATGCTGAAGCGCATAGTGCAAAGAGGTCGCCGACTTTCTGCACAGTCAGTTGCTACAGAGCTCCAAACTTCATGTGACCTTCCAATTAGCCCACGTACAGTACGCAGAGAGCTTAATGGCTTCGGATGCAGTGGTGTAAAGCACGGCGCCACTGGACTCTAGAGCAGTGGAGACGCGTTCTCTGGAGTGATGAATCACGCATTTCCATCTGGCAATCTAATGGACGAGTCTGGGTTTGGAGGTTGCCAGGAGAACGGTACATTTCGGTGTGAAATTTGGTGGAGAAGGAATTATGGTGTGGGGTTGTTTTTCAGGAGTTGGGCTTGGCCCCTTAGTTCCAGTGAAATGCACTTTGAATGCTCCAGGATACCAATACATTTGGAACAATTCTATGCTCTCAACCTTTGTGGGAACAGTTTGGAGCGGGCCCCATCCCCTTCCAACATGATTGTGCATCCGTGCACAAAGCAATGTCCATAAAGACGTGGATGCCTGACCTGAACCCAATAGAACACCTTTGGGATGAATTAGAACGGAGACTGAGAGCCAGGCCTTCTCAACCAACATCAGTGTGTGACCTCACCAATGCGCTTTTAGAAGAATGGTGGAAAATTCCTATAAACACACTCCGCAACCTTGTGGACAGCCCTCCCAGAAGAGTTGAAGCTGTAATAGCTGCAAAAGGTGGACCGACATCATATTGAACCCTATGGCTTAGGAATGGGATGGCACTTCAAGTTCATATGTGAGTCAAGACAGGTGGCCAAATACTTTTGGCAATATAGTGTACATGTACATCCATGTGGCATTACGGCACGTAGTGACCAGTGTTTATTACTACGTGTAATCGCACTCTGTGGGGCTGTGTTCCCATTGTAGCTGTGATCGTTAAAATGTAAAGGTCCATTATGTGCAAAATATAACAACTATGAAAATCCTTAGTTGAACACAGTCATACTATAATCATTTGAATAATTTAGAAATACATTCTTGCAATATTGCACTCTGTATGTAGTGATGACCAATTTGAGTCACTGCCCGTTTTTATGGGGTGAGGGTGGGTTCTGTAGCCAAACTAGGTGGGAACCACTGCACTAAAGCATGTTAACCACCTTGACTTAAAGAATATTAGTTAACCGTAGCTGTTTGTTGTAGTTCCTTACAGATGGAATGTTGGTGCGGGAGATGATGGCTGACCCCCTGCTTAAAAAATACAGGTACAAAGTCCAACTAAACTGTAAAGATTGACTCTTAGTGGTTGCTGGTATCTATAGTGTTCTCTGCTTTTCTCCGCAGTGTATTGATGCTGGATGAAGCACATGAGAGAACCCTGTACACTGACATTGCCATTGGTCTGTTGAAGAAGGTAACCCAAGTTCACACTATTGGCTGATTAATTTTCATGAGCTTTGAAAATTTTTTTTGTTTCTTGTCAGATCCAGAAGAAACGTCGAGACCTGCGGCTGATTGTGGCCTCTGCCACTCTGGATGCCAAGGTATCCGTGTCATTAAGATGAAGAGATATGCTGTTGTGATAAGAAAAAAGATGAGTCACCTTCAGGCCAGATCACGTTGTACTGACAAATGTGATGAAACTATGAAAGAAAGACTTAATCAGGGCAAAACTTGGCTCAGTTTTCAACATCAGCTGAAATGTCATTTCTGAAATCGACTTTTTGTTTTGAAGGTCTACACACTTAGTCAAACTGTGGTATATGTTTAATGTATTTGTCTTTAACAAGGCACATTTGGTCATTTAAATGTTTTAAAATATAATTTGCATGCAAAGTACTAGCAAACAATACTAGTTAATAGTTACATTTTGTAGTTATAAGTATTAAAAGTGGGCGAGCAGTAATTCCTTCTTGATAAATGTTAGCATAATATATTAAATAAGAATGGTTTTCTTGCTAACAATACAATTCTTGTTCTCTAAAGAAATTCCATGAGTTCTTCAACCTGAACGAGTCAGGAGATCCTAACAAGGACACATGCGGAATCCTAACAGTGGAGGGACGGACATTCCCAGTTGATATCTTCTACACTGTCAGGTATTTAAATGAACTAGCCTTAATTTAGTGACTAAACCCAACCTTACCTCCTGTATGGTGTGTCATCAGTCCTGTACCCGATTACGTGAAGGCCACAGTTGAGACGGTGATGAAAATACATGATACAGAAGAGAGTGGGGATGTTCTGGTGTTTCTGACTGGGCAGGTGTGCGGTTATATTTACTACATTTACATGACTAGCATAAATTTAAAGGCTTCATGCACTTTTTTACATCCTGTGCTCATTCTATTTTGAATTTCATTATTATACCTTAAAAAATGTCTCCCTAGGAAGAAGTAGAGAAGGTGGCGTCTCTCCTGAAGGACCAGGCCAGGTCTTTGTCACGACAAGGCATAAGGAAACACCTGAGAGTTTTGCCGATGTATTCTGGTTTACCTTACGCAGAGCAGATGAAGGTCTTTGAGCGGGTGCCTGCTACAGTTCGTAAAGTATGTTACCAAGTATTGTTACCAATTCCATTAAGTTGTTTGAGGGGGTTGGTCGATAAATTAGCAGATGTGAATATTGTCCTAATCAATCCATGCACAGTGGTTGAGTGGTGGTGCATTGGCTAAACAAGAACCAATTGGTTTATTAAAACTGCTGTATGTCACGTTTCTGACCAACCCTCTTCCTCATTCAAACCATTCAATATATGGCCCTACTATGCTCACTCATATAGAAAATGCCAACTCCAATTCGCAAGAATGGTGTTTGGAGTGATTTGTGGTCTCGCTCACCTGTTCTTTCATGTATCAGAATCAGCTATATTGGCCAAGTACAACCTGAGAAAATTAAGTGCCGCATACGACCCGTTAATTATTAAACAGGACTACCGGACGTTTTAAGTCTTGTACTATAGATAGTATTTCAGTGGTTGAAATGTGCTATTTGAGTGATGTACGAGTTATTACGGTAATCTACGTCACAGCAGGTCAGACGTGGCACCAAGCAGTACGGGCAGGGTTTGTTTCCAGAATAGCCAGCCTAAAACGCAAGTGTCAAGGACAGACGCAGAGACACATTTTTAAAACAAAGTTCTGCAGAAAAGTGATATATCAGATTGTAGGTTCATTTCTGGCGTGGAGTGTGCGAGAACCTGTCATTAGCCTTAGAGATTCCCATTCCCACCTCCCCCTCACTTTGCCTGTTGGGTGATCTCTCCGCAACTAAATTTGATACAAACAAAACATACCTCCTTATCAACGCATTAGGCATCGCCAAGAAAACTATTCTCATGAAATGTAAATCAAAAAATAATTTATGTATAAACCTTTACAAAAACATTTTATCAGATCATATAGTTTTGGAAAGAATGTCTGCTGAATCAAAACAACAACTGACAGAATTCCGATCTCTTTGGGCACCGCTGATTTATTTCCTGACCTGACTCCCATGGGGGCCAGGGCTGTGGCTCTGTCCCTGAGGTGGGCCTGCAACGTGTGGTTCTGCGGTTGGGGGTGGATGGAGGTGCTTGGATGGGGGTTGGGGTGTGGGTGGGGCTGGGGGCAGTCGCCTTGGTTTAGGTGGTGGACTGTCGGGCGGGTTGGGGGGATTGCCGCTGTCGGGCGCGGGCCAGTCCGTGCCCCTCTGGCTTTGGGTTTTCTTGGGCTTCCACCTTCCCCTGGGGGGTGGGAGGGGGTCTGGCTTGGGCCGCCCTGTGCTGTGGCCATGCGGGCCCGTCTGGTGCCGGGTTGGGAGGGCTGAAAAGAGGGGAAAAAAAGAAAAAAAGGGGGAAGCTCCCTTGCAGTCTTAGAGAAATCACCACTGCCTCACTTTTAGTACACAATGAAGTAAACTCTGCACGTAAATAACATGTGCATGCACATTTTGTGATGTTAGTCAAAGATCGTAATTTGGCTAAATTTAGTTACTTATGTTAGCTATCATTGAATGTATATTCTATCATAACAAAAACCGTGACTGCAAATTGTTAGTCGCTACTCTTGGACTGCTTTTGTGTCTGTGCATGCGCTCGCTACGTACACGTGTGTACAAGCCTTCGGGGATTGACAACTCTTAAGGCCAGGAAGATTCCTCAGACCGACGAACAACTTTTATTCAATATAATTAGTAATTGTGAAAAATATAGAATATATATTTTCTGTTAAACCACTTATAGTAATGTAAGCTAGCCTGTAATGTTTTTGTTATATTTTTTTGGTTTGAAAAATGTAACTTGGAGCAAGTTGAAAACAGCCCATTTAAACATTAAATGCTTTAGACCAGTGCTTCTCAAATGTTTTGCACCAAGTACCACCTCAGAAAACACTTGGCTCCCTGAGTACCACCATAATGACCAACATTAAAATACAGTAGCATAGTAGGCCTAAATATTTATTAAATCAAGGCAGAGGTTTTATTTAACAAGTATATTTAAGATTTTAGCCACTGTGACATTACACACAGTTTGAACAGTAACACAGTTTGAATTTTTAAATAAAGGATTTTGTGGCGTACCACTAGTGGCGGTACCACAGTTTGACCAATAGCACCTTTTGCTGGTCGCGGTTCGGTAGTGCAATTCATTTGACCCTGTATTTTTAAGATGTGTAAAAACAGTCCTTTACAACTGAGCATCAAATAACTGATCCATTTAATACTAAGCCCTCCTATACTTCAAAGTGCTGATGTAGATACCATTGTTACAGTGAATTTGACACATTTCCAACAATGGTTATAACATTTTATATCTTTTTTCAGGTGGTGGTGGCCACCAACATAGCTGAGACTTCCATTACCATCAATGGCATCGTTTTTGTCATCGACTGTGCTTTCGTCAAGCTACGTGCATATAACCCCAGTACGGCTATTGAATCACTGGTGGTGACACCCATTTCCAAGGCTTCTGCCAGCCAGCGAGCTGGGAGAGCAGGCCGGAACCGACCAGGGAAATGCTTCAGACTTTACACAGGTGTGTTCGTGTCTTAACAGGTCGTACATTTCCTCCTGTGAGTATGATCACACACTGGTAACACATTTTTTTTTTATCAGAGGAGGACTTTGAGAGACTGCCTCCTTCTACTGTGCCAGAAATGCAGCGTACTAATTTGGCCCCAGTCATCTTGCAGCTCAAAGCTTTAGGCATTGACAACGTTCTGCGCTTTAGCTTCCTTTCGGTGAGTAGCTCACTTTCACTTTCATCCAAAGGCAAAGATAATAGTAATGTAATTGAAACCATTTAACAATGCATCCAGATCCTGCTTTTTAAGATTACTATAGACTCTCGGAAATCACAGTTAATTCTTAGTTTGCTCTAATTGAATAAAGACCCCAATAAATTGACACAAACTAAATTTTATTATCAGAATGTCATACCTGGAATTTGAAAAATAGTTTTACTTGAATGCATGTCATTTATTTTCACAAAATTTGGTAAAAATGTAGGATGAAGTGCACATTTTAAACAATTTTGATATAATATTGCCATTAAAAAGGGACAAGTTTTCTAGCAATATTGGATTTCTTCTGCTAACAGAAATGACCAGAAAGGGAGGGGATGGTCTAGTTTTGTACAAAATGATAAAGCTAAATATTTCACTGAGCACACCTGTCGGATCCTCCTAACTCATCTTTACACTGGTAGGAATTGACCTGATCACTGACCATATAGCAATCTGCTGCATCTTTCAGGTCTATAGTTAAGGTAAAGGAGCATGTATGGTTGAAATAAATTGCGTTATTAATGCATGCATTTCTTGTGATTCATCACACATGTATGTTACACACACTAACTTTGAAAGCCCTACTTTGAAATATATATATGTATTCTTTTGCACCAAATGTTTTAGTTTGCTTAGAAACTCGATGGAGAAACGACTAGTGAAAATAATAACACCATGTATTTTAATGTTATGAAGTAAAATATTGCTAATTAGTGAGTTTCTATAAATATCTACTTAATCACAGCTGCAAGGTTCTGGAAAAGCTTGTAATGCATCTTTCATGTTATTTGGCATTTTTACAGCATATATTTTACAGTAAGTGAGGAACTCATCTGTTCTGTTCCTTGTTTTCTACATCACAGCCTCCTCCAGCCCAGACCATGGTTCAGGCTTTAGAACTTCTGTATGCTCTGGGAGGTAAGAAACTTTACCATTATATTAGCCTGATTACAACAGGAGTAATTTAATGATACTTTCTCAAGTACGACCCCTGGAAAAAAAAAATAGAATCACCAGATTTGGAGTATGTTCATTTAGTTGTTTAAATTGTCTAGAAAAATAACAGATTAACACAGACATGACACAAAACTATAGTCATCTTTCTGGCTTTAAGAAACGCTAAAATAAATCAAGAATATAAATGGTGGTAGTCTGAAACAATTTCATTTTTAGATCAGATTGAAAACAATACTATACCAAAAGCCCTTTTTAACCAATATGGAATCACCTTGTAATGTTTTTCTTTTCCAAATCTAACACCTGCCTTAAATTACATCTGTTTATTAGTTAGCAGTTAAAAAGGAGTGTTCCACACCTTGGAGAGCAATGGCTGTAGGTGGATTGACATGAATGATGGCTAAAACACGAGAGCTGTCAATTGAAACAAATGAGAGGATTATCAAACTTCTAGCAGATTAATTGTCAGACAATGTTGCAAAAGATTTTGACTGTTCAGTCAGCTGTGTCTCAAATCTGGAACAAGTACAAACAACATGGGAACATGCACAACAAAACAAATGAAGAACAGATGGGCGGAAACTGGAGTCACCGTCTGTGACCGAACTGTAAGAAACCGCCTAAAGGAAATAGGATTTAAATACTCAAAAGATAAACAAAAGCTGTTATTAACATCCATCCATCCATTCATTTTCTACCGTTAGTCCCTTTCAGGGTCGCAGTGGTCGCGGTTTGAACAACAAACAAACATATTTAAAAATTCATACAAATAAGCATTTCCAATAGAATTTCTTAATGTACAAAAAAAATATAGTAATATTAAAGGAAAAAATATCAATAAACAAAGAAATGTATGTCTGAAAAGTAGGAGAAAGAAGCAAAGTCTTGCCCCAACACACAAGATAATCAGATTTTTAGTCATCAATACAATACATAATCAATTTTAAACTTGACAACTTAGAATTTTTTGTATTGCTTTTTATAATGAACGTGTTAAATGTCATGTCGGGGAGCATTTGCAAATTGATAATCTTGTCGAATCATTATCATTCTAATACCTGCAAGCTGTGAACGACCTCATTGCACTTGTCTACTGTGCATGTACGTTTGTGTCTACCAACCTGCCAAAGTTGTAAACCTTGGGGACATTGATACATTGTAAGTATAAAGAGATATCTGTGCTCCTTTCACTCGGCTGGGTATGTGTCCATTTGCAGGTTTGGACAATTATGGACGTTTGACCGATCCTCTTGGGATCCGGATGGCAGAGTTCCCTCTCAGCCCCATGTTTGCCAAGATGCTGTTAGAGTCGGGAAACTTCGGCTGCTCCAAAGAGATTGTCACCATTGCCGCAATGATGCAAATTCAGAATATATTCGTTATACCACCCAATCAGAAAAAAAATGCTGTAAGTGAAATATGATGACATATTTGTCATAAATTGAAAGAGCAATTGAGGTATTTAACCACTTTATATTGCCTCAACCTGCAGGCTCGCCAGCACAGGAAATTTGCTGTTGCTGAAGGCGACCACCTCACCATGCTGAATGTATACGAAGCTTACCTTAAGGTACAGTGAGTGTACTTTTATGCGCCTATTGCTGGCAAGTCAGGACATCAAAATAGTCTTATCTCTTTAAAAAAAAAATCTTCAGCACCAAAAGAGCTCCCAGTGGTGTCAGCAGCATTATCTTAATTACAAAGGTCTGCAGCGCGCCACAACAGTGCGAGAACAGCTGCGGCGTCTCATGACCAAGTTCAAGGTGGTGTGGACTTCCAGCGAAGGTATGTCATGTTAATTGGATCTACTGTCTTGCATATTCATTCAGCTCAGCCTGCCTTGAATTCTAATGTTGAATGCTACTGTTAGCTGCTAGTAGTCCTCATCACCAATCCTCTCTTGCAGGTGATCCAGATGTGATTTTGAGGTGCATTGCGTCTGGATTTTTTTCCAATGCAGCACGCATTCACCACTCTGGTTCATACAGGTATATGTTTCGTATTGATTGTATTTCTGACTGTCCACCACCTGCTGTTTCAGTAACCAACATATTCGATTAATTTCTCTGACAGAACCCTACGAGACGAGCGTGAGCTTCATATTCACCCCACCTCTGTACTGTATGGAGAGAAACCTCCAAAATGGTTTGAACATTTTGATTGATAGTTCATACAAAGCATGGACAAACTCCAGCCCGTTAACATGCGCACTAAAGCCATGTCCAGCGACAGGATTTGTAATGCTATTTTTAGGCTTGCAAGTTTGCGATATCAAAATAATTAGATTTTTCTAATGAAATAAAAAAATAACCCTGAAACTAGAGGATCTGCACTTTCCAGTGATGTACATGTCATATCAGCAGCTCATAGAAGATGAGGCTTTCATTCTAATTATTCATACACAGTACTATATATTGGTTTGGCCCCAGGCCAAATCTTTAAGGCCATCGTAGACTGCCGGACAAAAGTTTACTCAGCCCTGATTTATACACACATTATTACACTGCTGTCGTCCCTCGCCACATCGCGCTTCAGAGTTAGTGACTTCACTCTATTGCACTTTTTTTTTGTTTTAAGCATATTTTATGTATTTTTGGCCTAAGCTAAGCATTTTTTCAAATTTCAAAATTAACTAAAAATATCAATAATACAGAAGATTGGCAATTACCGTAGATGAGCCCAAAACAATCAGCATTTGCTGTCCGGGATTGTGGCCACTGATCAGCCTCAGTGGCCACTATATTGGATTACATGACTGTGTTAGAGGGCTTTCATAATGTAAAAAAACAGATTTAGAAGGTCGTAAACAGGTTTTTTTAAACTCTATTTAAAAAAATTCAATTTATAAATGCTAATTCATGCTTCGCGGGAATTCATATACCGCGGTCAGGTCTGGGTTCGATCCCCGGGCTCTGGGTTTTTCTGTGTGGAGTTTGCACGTTCTCCCCGTAACTGCATGGGTTCCCTCCGGGTACTCCAGCTTCCTCCCACCTCCAAAGACATGCACCTGGGGATAGGTTGATTGGCAACACTAAATTGGCCCTAGTGTGTGAATGTGAGTGTGAATGTTGTCTGTCTATCTGTGTTGGCCTTGTGATGACGTGGGACTTGTCCAGGGTGTACCCCGCCTACCGCATGAATGCAGCTGAGATAGCTCTCAGCACCCCCCGTGACCCCGAAAGGGACAAGCGGTAGAAAATGGATGGATGGAAGGTCTCAAAGCATTTAACAGCGATAAACAAGCGACTACAGTATTGTGTTGACATGCAACACTCTTCTCTCCAGGGTTGTCTTCAACGAAGTGATGCAGACGAGCAAGTACTTCATGCGAGATGTGACTGCTGTGGAGTCATCCTGGCTTGTGGAGTTGGCCCCTCATTTTTACAAGCAGGCTAAAGTAAGTAATTTTCTGAAAAGCCTATTTATATTGTTCGTTGTCATTTATTTGACAATTGTATAGATTTTTTCATTTTCATTTTTTATGCGCAGTACACAGTGTTTAGGACACATTTGGTGTGTTTAAAGGAGAACTGCGTTTATTTTGGAATTTTGCCTATCATTCACAATCCTTATGTGAGACAAAAACATATTTTTAATGCATTCTAACTAGTAAATACTTCTAAGCAAACGTCAGCTTACAATGGAGCCTATGGGAGTCGCGCTATTCTGCCTATAAAGCCCTTAAAAACGTCAAAACAAGTTCATTTAAAGTTTTATATACATGATGTAATTATATATGTAATGTATAAACAGGCACATTTATAATAAAATGTAATAATTACGTATTTTGCTTATTTTAAGCATACGGTGGCACACTCATTTCAAAAACGCATCACGATTGCTTTGTCCTTCGACTACATCACTGATTATTACTCACTGTAGACTTCATGAGAGCCAACAAACATAATAAACATCACTTACTGTACAATGTCTGCTATTAGGATGCCGCGTTAGCGCTTATAATAACAATATCACTATACTTGGTTATTATTCAAGTCACGAAATGTAAGTGGAGCATTGTTGGCGCTTTTTGGATGGTTATTTAGAGGGCTTTATTGGCTGACAAGAGGAGCTCCTATTGACTCCATTGTAAGCAGACTTTATTTACAAGTTACAATACATAAAAAAATACATCTGTCTTGAATGATAGCCAAAATTACATGAAAAATGCATTTCCCCTTTTAATATATACAGTATTACCATACTGTAGGTCAAAACCTTGACATTTTTCTAAAAAATTTAATACATTGATTAATGTGTAGTAAAGCTACACTTAGAATTCTGCTTCCTTTCTAAATAGTTTGTCTTGGGATTTCTGACACAATTTAAGGGTCTCAAAAGTATTTCACAACATTTCTGCTGGATCAAAAACATGCTTTGTGGGGTACATACATTATTTTTGTGCCCTCAACTGTATAACTGTCATGTCAAACAAAGTCTCAACTTGATCAGTTCCGGTATGAATTAAATTTTAAAACTTTAGACATGTTTATTTTTTATATTGCATCTGTCAATTCTCATACGACCATGTCATTTGTTGTGCTGATTTAAGATATCTTATTACATTTATTACCCCGGGTCAGTCTTGCTTTAATTACAGTACCTACTTGAGATTGAAATATGTCCCGTCTGTTCTCTTTCAGCATGGTTCACTGAGCAGCAAGCGATCCCGTGTCCTCTAAACCTGTTGGTCAAGTCTGGAAGACTCCGTGCCATTGTGTATATAAAGATGTAATATTTATGAATCATTTCCACATGCGCAACTGTGACCATTCTAGACATTACTTGCTTTTTGACAGTGGTCTACTTCTACTTTCTATTAGATCTGTGTGAGAGACTGCTGATAAATTGCGAGAAGCCAGGTGTGAAGTACTTTATTCGTACTTGTACATAGTCAGAGAAGACTCTGGTCCAGGAATGGTTGCAGTCATACCTGGTTCTAGGCTTTATTTTTTATAAAAGCTGTGTCCTTTGTTGGTTGGAAAATAATGAAAAATGAGACTTTTTGCTATTACGTTGCCCCCTCATAACCTAGGTGCCTTTAGGAATCTAACTGGTAGCTTGACCAGTTTTAGTTTTTATTTCCTAAATTGGGCTAATTGACAACACTGTGAAAATACTTCTTTACCTTTTTAGAGATGTCTAGACTGTGTAGCATTCTCACCAGTGTGTGCCAGTTTCCTTTCAATCAGCCTGTGTCTCATTTCATTTTTGACAGAATGTAAATACACAACAGTGTTCAAGGAAAGCTGTGAAAACCAAATGAAGTGCCATTTGTCGGCACAGTGACAGGAAGTGCACTCAGATGTAGCCTAAAGCCTCAAAAGAACTAGCATTTAGCTGTCCTTTCGATGAAATGTGTCACAGAAGTGTACTTTTGGTTCACTATTACCATCTAGCATATAAATACAATAGTTCTTAACGTGATCTTCCATCACTTCTCAAAAGGTTTACCCTCTCCCTTGTCAACTTCAGCATTATCAAGCACTATATTACAAGTTTGTTCTATAATTAGATTTGTTATTAAGGCAGGATATTCAGAAATCTAGGCAAATTTGCATGATTTGTAGTACAACCACTTTACTGTAGTCTTTGAAACTAATCAGTCCACAGAAGCACAACATACAGTAGTTGGGTTAACCAACTCTTCTTGCATGTGTAATGGTACTTGTGTAATTATTAAATACATAAATACCCATCACCTGTCATGTCCCCACATCCTTCAATAAAAGCGCTACATCATACACAGATGAGCGTCATCTTTTGAGTTTCTGTATTTGTAATGAAGTGTTCAGGATGGCCACTAGATGCCACTATTGCACCACACTACCGACAATCTGTAACGCACAAAGAATAGTCATTTGGAACTGTAATACGTTTTTTTTAGTTTAAAAAAAAAATAGTAGTTTAAAATGATTTTTTATAAAGAAAGCGAAATAAATGACTTTTATTAGCAAAATGTCTTTACTAACATTTAATGTAGCAACTTGAACCTCTTCAGTATGTTCCTGCAACGTTCGCTAGAGGGCAGACTAAACCCAGGAAGTGCATTTTTTCAATTTAATTTCAACATTTTACCAATTCAGTTGTTTAAAAAGCTCTCGAAGTCCACCTCAATGCAAGAACAGTGTGAAAAGTGATTTCTATTTAATTGTTGTTGCTGCTTCTGTGCATTTCATAATTCTGAAATCGTCGATAGACATTGAGAATATGATGCAATCCATTAAATGTAACTTAGATATTGGGTTTCACATTGCACAGCGCTTTGAGTCACTTGAGAAAAAGCGCTATATAAATGTAATTCACTTCACTTCACATTTATGCTACTAATTTAACAGGTTGTCTGTTGGAAAAATACACTCCCCTGGTACATTTTTGCAACATTTGAACCACCAAACTTAGACTGTGAAAGTTTGTGAATAATTTTTGTTTTGATGAATTAATCATCAATTAAAAAGTTAAAAAGTACCAATGATTGTCACACACACACTAGCTGTGGTGAAATTAACCTTTGCATTTGACCCATCACCTTGTTCACCCCCCGGGAGGTGAGACCAGCAGTGAGCAGCAGCGGTGGCCGCGCCCGGGAATCATTTTCGTGATTTAACCCCCAATTCCAACCTTTGATGCTGAGTGCCAAGCAGGGAGGTAATAGGTCCCATTTTTATAGTCTTTGGTCTGACTCGGCCGGGATTTGAACTCACGACTTACCAATCAATTAAGATCAATCCATTCATCTTTCTTGCTAGCTAGGAAGCTACAAACATGGCTTCCATGCCCAATAGTAAAGCCTCATTTTTTTATTGTAATTTACTGAGATCGTTACAAGGCTAGTATATTTTTTAAAGTGATATAAAACATTTCATGGGACAATGGCCTTCAAATGCGCACAAGTTTGACCTAGTTTTTCCAATTGGAAAAAAATGCTCTTTAAGATGTTCAATATTTAAGGAAAACTTTTATTTACAGAAATGAGAGTTCATATATTTATTATTTACCTTCCAATTACAGTACAATTGTGAACAAATCTACAGTAATGAGATAAAAGTGTATATCCTTTTAAATGTTTACAAACATTTTTACTATATATTATGATTACATACTTTATAAACACTTAATTTTTTTAATCGATTATTTCTTCGGTGGAAGAGTATGATGTAAAGAAAAGCTCTGAGTGTGTCTGCTTAAAGCCAACATTATTTTCAGATGTTGGCTTTTTCTACACAATAAATATGTTTACTGATATTCTAAAAGTAACATATTTTCCTCCACTTGTTATATTTGCAGTTTTATGCATTTATCTGTATAAAATGTAAAAATTGTAAATCGAATCGCAATTTTAGAGAGACAAATCAATCAAAGTTTATTTATATAGCCTTAATCACAAGTGTCTCAAACGGCTGCACAAGCCACAACGACATCCTCGGCTCTGATCCCACATCAGGGCAAGAAAAAACTCAACCCATTGGGCGCAGTGAGAAACCTTGGAGGGGACTGCATACTGGTGCAATGGATGCTGAGTGGACACGGTTAATAATGTGAGAGTCCAATCCATTGGGAGACCAGCAGGGGAGTAGAGACAAGTCAGCTGCACAAAGACGCCACCAACTGATGCACAGAGGAGTGGTCCATCTAAGGTCCCGACTTTGAACAGGTAGCACCTCATCTGTGATCACCTGATAACCTCTCCACACAGGAGAGGGGGGCAGAGCAGAAAAGAGACGGCAGATCAACTGGTCTAAAAGGGGCCCATTTTAAAGGCTTGAGTGTATAAATGAGTTTTAAGATGGGACCTAAATGCTTCTACTGAGGTAGCATCTCCAACTGTTACCGGTAGGGCATTCCAGAGTACTGGAGCCCGAATAGAAAACACTCTATAACCTGCAGACTTTTTTTGGGCTCTGGGAATCACTAATAAGCAGGAGTTCTTAGAACGCAGATTTCAACATATACATTCACTGAACAAACATACATATACACATACTGTACATATACAAGTACATATACATACATACACTCATGCACATAATCACGTTTCATCAAACATATATTAACGTTGTTGCCCTAGGGCAGTGGTTCTCAAGTGGGTTACGCGTACCCCTGGGGGTACTTGAAGGTATGCCAAGGGGTACGTGAGATTTAAAAAAAATGTCTGTCAAAAAGAACTGTGAAAAGAAATGCAACAATGCAATATTCAGTGTTGACAGCTAAATTTTTTGTGGACATGTTCCATAAATATTGATGTTAAAGATTTCTTTATTTGTGAAGAAATGTTTAGAATTACCGTAATTTCCGGACTATAAGCCGCTACTTTTTCCCCTCGTTCTGGTCCCTGCGGCTTATACAAGGGTGCGGCTTATTTACGGCCTGTTCTTCTCCGACACCGACGAAGAGGATTTCGGTGGTTTTAGTACGCAGGAGGAAGACGATAACACAATGATTAAAGACTGACTTTTCATATACCGGTAGGCTGGTTATTTTGATAACGTACAGGTGAGCACTTTGTATTACTTTGCACCGTTGTATTATTTGTACTCTGCACGAATGCTGTTCGCCATGTCAAAGATGTGAAAGTTTGATTGAATGATTGAAAGATTTATTGTTAATAAATGGGACGCTTTGCGTTCCCAAACAGTCATCTCTGTCCCGACAATCCCCTCCGTGGTAGCAGGAACCCCTATATACTACGGTAATTACACATCAAAACCCTGCGGCTTATAGTCGGGTGCGGCTTATATATGGAGCAATCTGTATGTTCCCCTAAATTTAGCTGGTGCGGCTTATAGTCAGGTGCGGCTTATAGTCCGGAAATTACGGTAAGTTCATGAATCCAGATGGATCTCTATGACAATCCCCAAAGAGGGCACTTTAAGTTGATGATTACTTCTATGTGTAGAAATCTTTATTTATAATTGAATCACTTGTTTATTTTTCAACAAGTTTTTAGTTATTTGTATATCTTTTTTTCCAAATAGTTCAAGAATGACCACAACAAATGAGCAATATTTTGCACTGTTATACAATTTAATAAATTAGAAACTGATGACATAGTGCTGTATTTTTCCTTCTTTATCTCTTTTTTTCAACCAAAAATGCTTTGCTCTGATTAGGGGGTACTTGAATTAAAAAAATGTTCACAGGGGGTACATCGCTGAAAAAAGGTTGAGAACCACTGCCCTAGGGGAAACTGGGTAACACATGGCACACTGACAAAGCTGAACCTATTTTTTACTATAACAATCTACAAGGTTAATATAGGTTGCTTCTCTTATTTCCCCTCCATTCTTCTGCATTCTTTTGTATATCTAGTTATCATTACGTATATGTATTGTTGCATTTGATCAACTGTATTGTTGATAATAGAGGTACATTATTGGTATTGTTCATTATCAATAACGCTATTTCTATTGGTATTCGTATTGCTCCATTTTTAGTGTAATAATGCTCATTGTAATTTCTGTGTTATTATTTATTTCGCTAACTGCTTCTTTGCTATCACTTTTACCATCATATTTGTACATGTCGTATTTGCTGATGTTGCTCTATTGTTGTTGTTGTTGTTGTTGTTGTTATTGTTGTTATTGTTGTGTTTGCTGTTGTTATTTTTGTCTCTCTGTCCAATCCCCTTCTTGTCCCCACAATTTCCCCCTCTGTCTTCCTTTTTTTTCTCTTTCTATCCCCTCCTGCTACGGCCCGGCTGCACCAAATGATAATATAAATACATTTAATAAAGTCAAATACAAATAAGGCAACAAGAGAAGTATCCTACACTTCTCTGTTGTAATGTAAATCTGAACAGCCGATATGGGCATCTACATCAACTATATGATTTGCCTGAGAAGCTGGACAGGACACAAAAAAATACATTAAAAAAAAGAACGCAGATTTCTTGCCGGGACATATGGTAGAATACAATCAGCAAGATAGGATGGAGTTAGACCGTGTAGTATTTTATACTTAAGTAGTAAAACCTTAAAGTCGCATCTTAAGTGCACAGAAAGTCAGTGCAGGTGAGCCAGTATAGGTGTAATATGATCAAAGATTTCGCAATTTGTTTTTTTCTCAAAATTGGACAACCTTACTTCCTTACTCCATTTAGCATATGAAGTCCTTGAGCACGATAATGTCATGTTAGTCTATTCATCTTTTTGTTGACTGTTTTAATGAACCATTGCTCTCACATATTCATAAATGTGTGTTTGTTAGGGCTGTCAAACGATTAAAATATTTATCGCGATTAATCGCATTTTTCATAGTTCACTTAAAATTAACTGCAATGAATCACATGTAGATATATTTTTTTCATCATTAATTAATTAAGTGTACCCTAGACATATAATTTTCAAGTTTTTAATACCATGATGGAAACATTTGTTTGCATTAATGAAATGTGTTTTAAACATTATGCTCTCTCAAACAGCTCAACACAATATGGACAAAAAACATGCTTTTAATGACAATTAAAAAAATATAAATACCTGTATTGGTCTCCCCCCAGATTCTGCATTTTGTAGGATTACAGAATTATTTTATTCCTGTTGTAGGAGCACTTGCATTCAAAGAAGAGGAGCTACAATTCCGTGTTTCGATACAAGTGTTGCGCATCAATAACAAATATCCATAACAATAACAAAATGTGGATTGTCACTATCATGGTTTGATCATAATAATAATAATAATACCTGGGATTTATATAGCGCTTTTCTAAATACCCAAAGTCGCTTTACACGTGTGTGTGTGTGTGTGTGTGTGTGTGTGTGTGTGTGTGTGTGTGTGTGTGTGTGTGTGTGTGTGTGTGTGTGTGTGTGTGTGGGGGGGACTAAAACAACTTTATTAGGAAAAGAAACTAAGAAAATAAAAAAAAATAAAAAAAAATAAAGAAACACCAAGGGCAGGGTCAGGTTTGATAGTCATGTTAATGTCTTGATATTCTGTACATTACGTGTTGTAAAAGTTAATTATATTCGTTTTGCTGTATGACAATGTCTTAACCGTCT
This sequence comes from Entelurus aequoreus, assembly GCF_033978785.1. NCBI lineage: Eukaryota > Metazoa > Chordata > Actinopteri > Syngnathiformes > Syngnathidae > Entelurus > Entelurus aequoreus. Next base: position 53,908 of record NW_026908093.1, on the reverse strand, counting down.
CTATTTGTTAATAATGTTTAATATTCAGCCTGCTACACAATCTGTAATTGAGGCCTATTAACCTGACCATGTTATAAAAGAATATTAACATTATTTCAATCTGCCACAAAATGCTCCCTCTATATTCATCAACTGATGTATTAGCATTTGTTTGGGTAAGAATATCACAGATTACATCACAAAACATATTTGACAATCAAGGCATCATCGTAATGAAAAACATTTTTCATTATGTTACTGTCGATAGAACAAATGTGACGTGTAGTGCTATTATTGTGAAGCCGGTGGTGTGTGATTGGTTTGAGAAGAGGTGTCTTGACATGTTTTGACATTGTGACAAGAATAAAAGATATAAAGTCTTCCTACCTGCGGTCTGCCTCCTGCCTCTGTCTTTTTTTTCTACTGAGCTTTTACCCCATCTTACAGTAACAATCTACATTTTGTGTTATCAATGCAGAAAATTGTGACCTAAACACAGAAGTGAAGCTTCTGTCTGCAAGTGACAAAGCCAGCAGCACGCATTTGCTCCAATGGTGCCGTCTTGCGGCGATTGAAGATAAAATAGCCTTGTCTTGTCAGACCATGGCTTTTGACCAGGGGTCCCCAAACTACGGCCTGCGGGCCGGGTCCGGCCCCCCAGCATCCAAAATCTGGCCCACAGGAAGTCCCAAGTTAAAAAAAAAAAATTAAAAAAAAATTATTTATTTATTTTTAAAAATCTTTCCTTTCTAATTTATTTTCTACCGCTTGTTACTCTTGGTGTCTCCTAGTCGCTCAGGCAAATCATATTGTCTAAAAATGAATTTTCCCATCGATAACGTGACAATGTTAAATGTTGATGAACATCAATATTAATTTATGTTAAATGACAAAACGGATTATAAAGACAATGTATATATATATATATATATATATATATATATATATATATATATATATATATATATATATATATATATATATATATATATATATATATATATATATATATATATATATATACACAGCCTGGTCCCCGGCCAAATTTTTTTAACCCAATGCGGCCCCCGAGTCAAAAAGTTTGGGGACCCCTGCTTTAGACATTGAATTTCCATGAAGTACCATTTCCTTGTTAATTTCTGCTCACTATTTTCCTGTTTGTGGCTCAACAGTAAATGAATGCCATTACATTTTCCCACGCTACGGAGTGGACTGAGGGTCAAAAAGGACGCATGTGCATTAATTGTGCGCCAATTTTTTTTAAAGTCAACACTCAACACGGTATTATCGCGTTAACTTTAACAGTTGTAGTATTTTCAGTCCTTCCAGGATTTCACTGGCTTCTTTTGTGATTGTTACGGCCAAAATTACATTTCAGAATGTTGCAACAGAACTTGCAATTTTTTAAGGCTTATTTTTTCGATAACATTGAATCAACTTGTAATTTTAAGAATTTGCGATTTGTTTCTTGTAATCTTAGCTTAAGAAACGCATGATTTTAGTACACATTGGAAAACAAATGTTTTCATTTTTTTACTATTTTACACCACACAGCCTGGATGGCAGTAAAGCACATACTCAGTGTTCATTGTCTAATTACTGTACTGTTGAATAATTATAACTAATAATAGCAATCATTTTAATGACAAAAAACCTCCACCACAGGTTTCCTTGTTGTTGGATGTCAGCTCTGTCGCTGACAAGTTGCAGATATTCTCTGTTTTACACTTGAAAATCTTAAACATTTATTTATGTTCCAACACATTCGCCTCATCCAATAAGAGCATTTGTGACCTGTTTGATCTACAGTACATCTGGAAAGTATTCACTGCGTTTCACTTTTTCCACATTTTGTTATGTTACAGCTTTATTTAAAAAAAAAAAAGTTGTTCTCAAAATTCTAGACACAATACTTCATAATGACAATGTGAAAGTTTGTATTATTTATGTTTATATTTTTGCAAGTTTATTTAAAAAAAGCGAAGAAATCACATGTACATAAGTATTCACAGTCTTTGCTCGTTACTTCATTGATGCACCTTTGGCAGCAATTACAACCTCAAGTTTTTTTTAATATGATGCCACAAGCTTGGCATACCTATTATTACTCTTTGCAGCACCTCTCAAGCTTGTCTAAAGTGTTAGTTTTCATCCACGATGTCTCTGTACATTGCTGCTTTCATCTTTCCATCCATCCTGTCTAGTCTCCCAATTCCTGCCGCTGAAAAACATCCCCACAGCATGATGCTGCCACCACCATGTTTCACTGTAGGGATGGTATTGGCCTGGTGATGAGCGGTGCCTGGTTTGCCTGATTTACGCCAAAGAGTTCAATCTTTGTCTCAGCAGACTAGAGAATGTTGTTTCTCATGGCCTGAAAGTCGTTCAAGTGCATTTTGGTAAACTTTTTTTTCTAAGAAATTGCTTCGGTCTGGCCACTCTGCCATACAGGCTTGATTGATCGATTGCTGCAGAGAAGGTTGTCCTTCTGAGAGATTCTTCTCTCTCCACAGAGGAATGCTGTAGTTCTGACAGAGTGACCATCGGGTTCTTGGTCACCTCCTAGGCCTCTTCTCCCCCGGTCGCTCAGTTTAGACTGCCGGCCAGCTCTAGGAAGAGTCCTAGTGGTTCCAAACTTCTTTCATTTATGGATGATGTGCTAATTGGGACCTTCAAGGCAGCATTTATATTTTTGTACCCTCCCTCAGATTTGTGCCTCGAGACAATCCTGTCTTGGAGGTTTACAGACAATTCCTTCGACTTCATGCTTGATTTGTGCTCTGCCATGCACTGTCAAGGGTGCAACCTTATATACACCAGAGTGTGTTTGTATTTACCAAAGAACTGAATTTACCACAGGTGGACTCCAATTAAGCTGTTTAAACATCTCCAGGATGACCAGTTGAAACAGGATGCCCCTGAACTCACCTTTGAGCTTCATGGCAAACGCTGTGAATACTTACTTACACGTGAGCTCTTATTTTATTTTTTTATGGATACATTTGCAAAACATTTGTAAAAAAAACTTTTTTACATTGTCATTATATGGTATTGTATGTCGAATGTTGAGGACAAAAATTAATTTATTCCATTTTGGAATAAGGCTGTAACATAACAAAATGAAACTTTCCGGATGTACTGTATAGCGGAGATTTTTGTTTTCATTTCATCTTCATCCCATTTCAACAACTCTGTCATGTAAATGCTGCCTCTTTGCTAGGTTAGCCATCCATCCATCCATTTTCTACCGCTTGTCCCTTTCGGGGTCGCAGGGGGTGCTGGAGCCTATCTCAGCATTTATGAAAGTACTTTCTTCCTAGATTAGTAAAAGTTAATTAGATATTGTATACAAATACATCTAAACTAGGAAGTGAGTATTTTTATACTACATTACCCAGAAAGGGGCAGCACGGTGGAACAGAGGTTAGTGCGTGTGCCTCACAATACTAAGGTACTGGGTTTGATCCTGGGCTCGGGATCTTTCTGTGTGGAGTTTGCATGTTCTCCCCGTAACTGCGTGGGTTCCCTCCGGGTACTCCGGCTTCCTCCCACCTCCAAATACATGCACCTGGAGATAGGTTGATTGGCAACACTAAATGGTCCCTAGTGTGTGAATGTGAGTGTGAATGTTGTCTGTCTATCTGTGTTGGCCCTGTGATGAGGTGGCGACTTGTCCAGGGTGTACCCCGTGTGCAGCTGGGATAGGCTCCAGCACCCCCCACAACCCCGAACGGGACAAGTGGTAGAAAATAGATGGATGGATGGATTACCCAGAAGGCTTAGCACTGTAGACATGAACCGGAAGTAGGTCTGACTTACGTGGGACTAAGACAATTGGGTCGTTTGTAGCTGAGATAGGCGCCAGCACCCCCCGCGTCCCAAAGGGACAAGCGGTAGAAAATTGATGGATGGATGGAGTAATAAAGTGTTAATATGTCATTAGACGCTGCTGTTGCTGTTTTGTTTACATGAAAAACAAACATACTTTTTGATTAGACAGTTGACAGGCGTGTTTAAGCTTCACTCAGAGACAAATCCCATTAGCGAAAATTACTCCGATTAGCCAAAATGTGAGGGGAAGTTGTAAGTTTTGGACAAAGTTGCATAGACATTTGCAGGAATTGGTTGAATTTTGTGTGATTTGGCACGATCATGATTTCCTTGAGGGACTGTTGTATGAAGTCAAGCATGATATTTTGTTGTCATGTAGTTTTTTTTCTTTTGCAGTGGAGTGTTTCACAGGTTGGATTGTATTGTATTTCTGTTTCAGGGATGCTGAGCCAAGTGATAAGAATTAAAAACAGGTAAGCGAAGAATTAATTTGTTGCGGAACCACATACTATGCATGTTTGTTGGCATTTGGAGGCAGTGACGTGCTGTCAGGGGAGGCAAGTGAGGCAGTGCCTCACCTTGCCACCAGGTGGCTTAACCATGAGATGTTCAAAAACGAAGTAATAAAATAAAATACATTTTAATATTTCTCTTTTGGTCTACGCTTTCTGTGAGATTTTGGTGTGGTTCCTGTATATTTTGATAATTTTCATGGTCAAAATCGCGGAAATTCCGTGTTTCCTGATAAAAACAAGGCGGCAGACAAGAAGTGAGGCAGACACGGGTGGTGCCTCCACGGCTACACGCGAAGTGTATTGAGGGTGTGCGTGCGAGGGGGCGCGTGCTTGTTGCTACGGGAAAAGGCAGGCCATGAGGCAGCAAGTACCGCTGCCTAAATGGTAGGAGGCGATATATTGTCAACTTGCACTTCAAAAGTTCATGAACCCTTAAGAAGTAGAAGAAGAAAACAACAGACAACAACTGCTACGCTTCCTGCAAGCTGTGATGCCCTTTCGCCCTAAAAACAGAGGATTTGATTTCTAAAATAAGGAATTTTTAATGACTGGACTGTCAATCAAAGCAAGAAGTCATTAATACTGGGAGACCAAAGCCAGAGCTGCCAGATTCGATTCAAACGTGTGGGGTCCGAGGACAGAAAATAACGCGTTTATTTAAAAAGGATTGGTATACTGGAAAATAATGACTTTGTGGGTTTGCTACAAAACACGTCTTTATTGCTTTCCCTGCCTTTTATTCTCAAAGAGTTACCGTTTGGACCCAAATGGAATATACTGAGGTGGCGACTTGTCCAGGGTGTACCCTGCCTTCTGCCCGAATGCAGCTGAGATAGGCTCCAGTATCCCCCGCAACCCAGAGAGGGACAAGCGGTAGAAAATGGATGGGATGGAACTGAAAAATCTGCCAAGAAGCTTCGAAAAACATGAAAGCTCATCTGCTCACATTCAAGGTCAGATTTCTTTCAAAACGTTTGGAATATCACATATTGATCTGGCTCTAAATGAGACTAAATATCAGCATCCACGATGCCAATGTAAAGGCAGATCGTGAGATATTAAAAGAGCTGATAAACGGCACTTGCTTTTTGGGGAAACAACAAAGTCCTAGAGATCTTCGTCCAGAAGGAAAGGCAAAGGGACTTCATTTACAAGTAAAGGTGAGATATACTGTCTAGTGCAGAGGTGGATACGTCCCACCAGCGTCCAAAATCGAGCCCGTGGGAAGTCCCAAGTTAAAAAAAAAAAAAATTTTTTTTTTTTCAAATTGTTATTTTTTTAAATCGGTCCTTTCTAATCCATTTTCCACTGCTTGTTACTCTTGGTGTCTCCTAGTCGCTCAGGCATATCATATTGTCTAGAAATGCATTTTCCAATCGATAAAGGGACATCATTGCGCTCGCGCAGCAGTGTCGGGCGAGCACGCAGCAAGTGATTGATTGAAACTTTTATTAGTAGATTGCACAGTACAGTACATATTCCGTACAATTGACCACTAAATGGTAACACCCGAATACGTTTTTCAACTTGTTTAAGTCTGGGTCCACGTTAATCAATTCATGGTAGTGCGCGCTCTTTCAGTCAATTAAAGCGCGAGGAATATACAAACCCGTTTCCGTATGAGTTGGGAAATTGTGTTAGATGTAAATATAAACGGAATACAATGATTTGCAAATCATTTTCAACCCATATTCAGTTGAATATGCTACAAAGACAACATATTTGATGTTTAAACTGATAAACATTTTTTTTTTGTGCAAATAATCATTAACTTTAGAATTTGATGCCAGCAACACGTGACAAAGAAGTTGGGAAAGGTGGCAATAAATACTGATAAAGTTGAGGAATGCTCATCAAACACTTATTTGGAACATCCTACAGGTGAACAGGCAAATTGGGAACAGGTGGGTGCCATGATTGGGTATAAAAGTAGATTCCATGAAATGCTCAGTCATTCACAAACAAGGATGGGGCGAGGGTCACCACTTTGTCAACAAATGCGTGAGCAAATTGTTGAACAGTTTAAGAAAAACCTTTCTCAACCAGCTATTGCAAGGAATTTAGGGATTTCACCATCTACGGTCTTAGCTGCTTACGTGCAGCTAAGACCGTGACCTTCGATCCCTCAGGCTGTACTGCATCAACAAGCAACATCAGTGTGTAAAGGATATCACCACATGGGCTCAGGAACACTTCAGAAACCCACTGTCAGTAACTACAGTTGGTCGCTACATCTGTAAGTGCAAGTTAAAACTCTCCTATGCAAGGCGAAAATCATTTATCAACAACACCCAGAAACGCCGTCGGCTTCGCTGGGCATGAGCTCATCTAAGATGGACTGATACAAAGTGGAAAAGTGTTCTGCGGTCTGACGATTCCACATTTCAAATTGTTTTTAGAAACTGTGGACGTCGTGTCCTCCGGACCAAAGAGGAAAAGAACCATCCGGATTATTATAGGCGCAAAGTTGAAAAGTCAGCTACTGTGATGGTATGGGGGTGTATTAGTGCCAAAGACATGGGTAACTTACACATCTGTGAAGGCGCCATTAATACTGAAAGCTACATACAGGTTTTGGAGCAACATATGTTGCCATCCAAGCAACGTTACCATGGACGCCCCTGCTTATTTCAGCAAGACAATGCCAAGCCAGGTGTTACATCAACGTGGCTTCATAGTAAAAGAGTGCGGGTACTAGACTGGCCTGCCTGTAGTCCAGACCTGTCTCCCAATGAAAATGTGTGGTGCATTATGAAGCCTAAAATACCACAACGGAGACCCCCGGACTGTTGAACAACTTAAGCTGTACATCAAGCAAGAATGGGAAATAATTCCACCTGAGAAGCTTAAAAAATGTGTCTCCTCAGTTCCCAAACGTTTACTGAGTGTTGTTAAAAGGAAAGGCCATGTAACACAGTGGTGAACATGCCCTTTCCCAACTATTTTGGCACGTGTTGCAGCCATGAAATTCTAAGTTAATTTTTATTTGCAAAAAAAAAAATTAAGCTTATGAGTTTGAACATCAAATACCTTGTCTTTGTAGTGCATTCAATTGAATATGGATTGAAAAGGATTTGCAAATCATTGTATTCCGTTTATATTTACATCTAACACAATTTCCCAACTCATATGGAAACAGGGTTTGTATATACAGCCCAGTTGTTTTAACCCAATGCGGCCCCCAAGTCAAAAAGTTTGGGGATCCCTGGTCTAGTGTCTGCTCTGCAGTGCTGTGTTAATTGTGTGCTAAGTGTGTTGAAATGTTTTATTCTAGCATCATTTTTGTGATTTTGAGCCGGTGCCATTGCATCATACTGTCATGTTTGTAAATCCGATTAGTGGGTCAGTGCCTCCCCAACCTCAGACCTCACTGCACGTCACTGTTTGGAGGTGCCGTTAATTAATAGCGCGCATCTTGGACGGTGCAGCATGATTATTCCGCTCCTATATGTGTGGTAGAGTATTGCTGGTTGTATTGCAGACAAATCATTGACACGCTTCCATCCAGTTTGGAGAATGTTTAACTGTTTTAAAGGGCTTAATGGAAAAGCAAGTCATGTGTGCATTGTAATTACCACCGTTCCAAGTTTGTACATGTTTTGAAAGAAAACATTGTGGTTAATATTTCTCTGCACACTGAACAAGCAGTTTGAAGATCTTACTACCATGTTTTTAGCATTTGTGCACCATTTTAAATTTCATTTCAGAAACCAAATTTTATACATCTTAAACTTGGGTACAAGTATAGACTACACAGTGTACAGCTTGGAAAGCAGTATGGATTTACTGTCCTGTAAAAATGACTAAAAACACAACTGTTGTGTTGTCTAAATAGCTGAGGACACAAGTGAGCGCACTTTTCAGTGAATTGTGTCCAAAGTCTTTGTCCGGTTGTCAATTGTCTGTTATTGTGGTGGGTAAAGATTTCCTTGTCCTGATCATGGGATTCCTTAAAAAGTAATACACGCCTAGGGAGGCACAATCACTTTTATGTCTTTCTTGTTACACACTTGAAGGAGTTCAGTTCCAGGAGTGTGCGAGTTTCAAAAATGGGAGCAAGCTGCAACTAACATGTTGTCAATCTACAGTGTGAAACCGCTGCTAAGATAATAATCCTCACCACCATGAAAAAACAAAAAACAAAGTATCTTCCAAGTATCATTATCACTGGATGACTGGAGGAAAAAGAATGACTACACTCACACACACACACACACCGAGCAAGACGACACAATAAGCTAACCGCTAAAGCTTCAATGTGGAAAAGGGGTGATTGATCCTGATGTCGATACTATCGATACCTACTGTAGTATCAATTAGGAGTGTAACAATAAACGGTAATAATGATAACCAAGGAAAAACTCCCGACGGTTAGTATTACAGTTTTAAAACAAAATTATTGACATACCGTGACAGCATTTAATAAACTCACGGACTCGCTAACTTGAATGTTAACATAAAAACAAGAGACATTAATGTCTTTCCCCATTAAGAAATTATATAGCCAATCTAAACGTACACAAACACATTGCTGCCTGAGCAACTAAGATTCAGTCGTGCACATTAATTCATCCTACAAACTGTGTTCTATATTCACTCTCAGAGAGATCGTTCTATACTCTATACTTAAAAACAGATACAATACTGAGACTAAAACACTATCAGTTAAGCAGAAAAGACCACATTCAATGTAGTGGTTTTTTAATAGGTTTTCTATTTGTTTTAGTTATAAAATAACTTTGTCAAAAGATTTTAGTGTGTGTTTAAGTAATTTTTGACGATTCAACAATACTACAATAACAATAAACGTGGTAATTTTGGTCACCATAACCATGATATGAAATTTAAAAATGGTTACATCCCTAGTTTTAGAAATTCAACAATAATAAAAATGATTATGTCCAAAATTTTTTTGGGGTATTTTGTTATTGTTTACAAATTCAGGGAGGATGTTTCTGGATATGGGAAGGCTTTGAGAGCAAAACCCAAATGATTTAAATGGGAGCCATTAGTAGTTTTTGTTTTTTAGTTATTGTGCAGACAATAACCCCTTTATTGTGTTCAGAAAATTGTATGTATCATTCACTACCAAGCATTTGATACATCATCTTATTTTAAAGATGGAATCTGCTTCCATGGCTGTAGTCTCCTTGTCCACAAAGGGGGTATTGAAGGATTGCAAGCTTGTCACTTCCATTCTTGATTTGTTGTTCATTATTCCCTCGAAGTAGTAGTGTGTATGTGTGCTTGTACTTACACATGTATTGTTTGCTGTGTGATGTTGCCTCCTTCTATTTGATATCAAGTTCAGTTTAGTGTGGCAGTTGTTGTTTTCATTCGTAAAAATATATTTCCTGCAGTGAACTTGCTGTGTTTCTGACTCTGTCTTGTTGACATCAAAAGTAGTGTGCCGCGTTACATCAAAAGTCTTGCTCAAGGCATTGTAACGTACAAAAAAGTAATTAATTAGGTTATTTGTTATTCCAAACACTGATTAACAGTGATTAGAGCATATACATTTAAGTGTGAAAGAAAAAATCCAAAGTGCCGCACCTGCATTGAACCTCACCACATGTCACTGGTATAGCAACATGTTTTTGCAAATGTGAAAAACGCAAAACAACAAAACGTAACAAAGGTCAGCATTTTGTCTGATAAACCCCCACCCCCCTTCATATAACTCGTTTTTTTACTGCTCTTCTTCAATTTTGGCAGGTCATGAATAGTATACCTATACAGCTATAAAAGTTGTACACTGACTACTCTTAAGTACATAACCCAAAACCAGTAAAGTTGGCACGTTGTGTAATTCGTAAATAAAAACAGAATACAATGATTTGCAAATCCTTTTCAACTTATATTCAATTGAATAGACTGCAAAGACAAGATACTTAACGTTCGAACTGAGAACATACTTTTTTTTTGCAAGTAATCATTAACTTAGAATTTAGTAGCAGCAACACATTGCAAAAAAGTTGGCACAGGGGCATGATCACCACTGTTGGTACATGGCCTTTCCTTTTAACAACACTCAGTAAACGTTTGGAAACTGAGGAGACCAATTTTTGAAGCTTTTCAGGTGGAATTCTTTCCGATTCTTGCTTGATGTACAGCTTAAGTTGTTCAACAGTCCGGGGTCTCTGTTGTGGTATTTTACACTTATAATGCGCCACACACTTTCAATGGGAGATAGGTCTGGACTACAGGCAGGCCAGTCTAGTACCTGCAGTCTTTTACTATGAAGCCATGCTGTTGTAACACGTGGCTTGGCATTGTCTTGCTGAAATAAGCAGCGGCGTCCATGATAACGTTGCTTGGATGGCAACATATGTTGCTCCAAAACCTGTATGTACCTTTCAGCATTAATGGCCCCTTCACAGATGTGTAAGTTACCCATGTCTTGGGCACTAATACACCCCCATACCATCACAGATGCTGGCTTTTGAACTTTGCGCCTATAACAATCCGGATGGTTCTTTTCCTCTTTGTTCCGGAGTACACGATGTCCACAGTTTCCAAAAACTATTTGAAATGTGGACTCGTCAGGCCACAGAACACCTTTCCACTTTGCATCAGTCCATCTTAGATGAGGTCGGGCCCAGCGAAGCCGGCGGCGTTTCTGGGTGTTGTTGATAAATGGCTTTCACTTTGCATAGTAGAGTTTTAACTTGCACTTACAGATGTAGCGACGAACTGTAGTAACTGACAGTGGTTTTCTGAAGTGTTCCTGAGCCCATGTGGTGATATCCTTTACACACTGATGTCGCTTTTTGATGCAGTACCGCCTGAGAGATCGAAGGTCCGTAATATCATCGCTTACGTGCAGTGATTTCTCCAGATTCTCAGAACCTTTTGATGATATTACGGACCGTGGATGGTAAAATCCCTGAATTCCTTGCAATAGCTCGTTGAGAAATGTTAATCTTAAATTGTTGGACAATTTGCTCACGCATTTGTTCACAAAGTGGTGACCCTCGCCCCATCCTTGTTTGTGAATGACTGAGCATTTCATGGAAGCTACTTTTATACCCAATCATGGCACCCACCTGTTCCCAATTAGCCTGTTCACCTGTGGGATGTTCCAATTAAGTGTTTGATGACCATTCCTCAATGTTCTCAGTCTTTTTTGCCACTTGTGCAAGCCTTATTGAAACATGTTGCAGGAAATCGCTACTACTACAAAATAAAATGAAAGTTGCAACAAATTTGTTTTTTTACGTGAAAGTAAATGAAAGTAATAAATGGATGTATTTAGTGTAATATATTTGGGAGGGTTGTAATCTTTTTGTGGCTGTTGAGTAGAGGAGATACGGACGTGAGCATGAATGTACGGGAGTTTTATTTTTTAACTCGCATGTAAATAAATGCGGCACAGTGTTTTTTTCAGAATCAAAATATATATTATGGTATTACATATAGCCTATTATTTGATCATTACTGACAAGCGACGCACCGAAAATTTGGTAGTCTTAAATAGAAACCGAAACCAGGTGTTGTGATGAAATCATGGGATTGTTCCATCTAGTCCTAAAATTTAACTGAATTGAACTTTCCGCTGGCGACTGCTTCTTTCTGGAGCACATGCGTGGCGTAGCTTGCCCAAAGCTGATGAAAAAACAGATTCAGGTCACAAAGCGTTTAGACTGAAGTCACATTTGAAAAGATCATATTCCAATCGGATTCAGGACTACCTCCTGATGTGGCCTGAATGTGATGCCAAAAGATCAGATTTAAACCACATTGGAGCATTTAGACTGGCAAAAAATTATAAAATCTGTGTCACTTGAGGGCAAAAATCTGATTTGGTGTGCAGTGTGAACGGGGCCAAAAAGGTTAACAACACCTGCTCTAAGCTACATTTTGACATTCCATCTTTCATCAACGTGTTGTTACGAAGTATTTAATTTTCTGTTCTCTAAAGTGTTCGGATGAGGTTGTCCTATGTGGTACAAGACATTGTATTGATTTTGAACATGAAACAAGATTATTTATATAGTATATTATATAGTCTGATATTATATCAGACTGTATTCAGCATCACATTGTAAACAAAATGCATTTTGATGACATCTGTTGTGTTTTTGTTTACTTTCACTTTGTGGTCGGACCTAGGATATTTTTTATTTCCCAGTTATTGCGTATGCAGCATAAACGGTGAAACTAAGGATGCCATTGAAACACAACATGGCTTTCTTTAATGTTCTTTGTATTCTAATTGTAGAAAAGTATGGTTATTTTCCATTACAAGGGACAAGCGGTAGAAAATCTGCTCAGTGGCCTAGTGGTTAGAGTGTCCGCCCTGAGATCGGTAGGTCCTGAGTTCAAACCCCGGCCGAGTTATACCAAAGACTATAACAATGGGACCCATTACCTCCCTGCTTGACATTCAGCATCAAGGGTTGGAATTGGGGGTTAAATCACCAAAATGATTCCTGGGTGCAGCCACTGCTGCTGCTCACTGCTCCCCTCACCTCCCAGGGGTTTGAGGGTGATGGGTCAAATGCAGAGGATAATCTCACCACACCTAGGGTGTGTGACAATCATTGATACTTTTTTAACTTTAAAATGGATGGAATTCATATATGATAAACAGCATGGACAGTTGATGTTAATGCTCAGTTTTGTAATATAACATCGCTGTTATCCGTACAGTATCCATGGCAGACGTGTTGGAAAAAAAACAGCAATTCCCCAAAGGTGAACGCATATTAAAACAAATATCAAAGCTTTGAGGTAGGTTTTGTATTTGGGGGATGCAATCTGCGCCATGGGACTTGTACAGGCCTCCCCGGGTGACAAATTGGAAGTGTCTCGGTCTAGTTTATAGCCCTGATCAGGTCAAACGAAAAATATTGGAGGTCTGTGTGAGGAGACAGGCCCGCCTGGTGCAGATAAATGGACTGATCATTTCTTATTGAGAAACAATTCCTAAAAGGTGGTTTACTGTGTGACTGGGGAAGCGGCGAGCTGAGAGCAGAAGACGCACCCACTGCTCCCTCCCTGACCCTTCCTCCATCGCCGGAATTAAATGGATAGAGAGAACGCGCGTTTCTGATGGCACTCCTCTGCCGGAGAGACACTCCATTTGTTATGAAGTAGAGATTCTGATGAAGTGTAGGGAGTTCCTCTTTCTTTTTTCCTCCCCTTTTTTCCTCCTTTCTTTCTCAGGCACTACAAGGCCGGCCTTCAGTCTGCTTGGTGTGAAATGGATGGAAGGACCCGATTGAATTTTACACTCCCCTGGTCATGATTAATGTGTTTGCTGCCGAGCGTCTTGGCAGTTATGCTCCACTACCGCTAGCTGGTGCTCAAAGTCCTCCGTGTCTGCGCTGTGAGAACCGTGCCCACAACCCTGAGCACTTCACACCCCTGCTGTTAATAGAAAATATCTGATCTTGCCCACTCGCTTGTTATTACTTCACGGTCAGTTTCTCAGTAGGCGCTCCAGCCACTGTTACTTGTTAGTGTGGACTCTAAATGTCAGTTTATCACTTAACCCAGGGGTCGGCAACCCGCGGCTCCGGAGCCGCATGCGGCTCCTTGACCACTCTGATGCGGCTCAGCTACATGCATGCCGACCCCCTCGATTTTCCCAGGAGACTTATGGATGTCAGTGTCTCTCATAGACTACTCCCAGGGAAAAATAATCCTATTAACGCTCTAATTACTATATAAAGGGCGTGCCCTAATTGCACTGCAGTAATTGTCCTCTATAGCATTTACTTACAGCATGCCAGGCCAGCCACATGTTGTATGTTGTTATTACTTGCTCACACAGGAGACAGCAAAGCATAGTTACTCATCAGCCACACAGCTTACACTGACGGTAGCCGTATCAAACAACTTCAACATTGTTACGTTACAAATATGCGCCACACTGTGAACCCACACCAAAAAAGAATGAAAAACACATTTCTGGAGAACATCCCACTGTAACACAACATAAACACAACACAACCATTACCCAGAATCCCATGCAGTCCTAACTCTTCCGGTCTACATTATACACCCCGCTACCACCAAATCCCCCCACACATCAACCCCCCCCCCCCTCTTCGTGGTTGGTTGAGCGGAAGAGTTAGGGCTGCATGGGATTCTGGGTATTGGTACCGTCAGTGTAAGATGTGTGGCTGCTGAGTTAGTAGCCTTGCTGTCTCTTACGTGAGCAAGCTAAAGCTGCATTCCACTTGTGGCCGAGCAGGTACACTGATTGGGCAGACTGTAGAGGGCGCCAAATGCAGTGTCATCACGCTCTGATATTCGGGAGTCTCCCGGGAAAAATGAGAGAGTTGGCAAGTGTGACGCAAGCGACATTCATCCAAAATTCGCGGGCTGCACTAACATCCAATTCCCACATTAAAGTGCGTGCCGGTGCGTGTGTCGGAGACCCCTGGTTAACATAGCACAAAGCATGTAAGCTTTGTATGCGGTGTTTTTCATTTTAAATTTTAAAAACATTTTTGTGGCTCCCATTACTTTCTTTAATGTGTGAAACTTGCCAAAATGGCTCTTTGAGTGGTAAAGGTTGCCGACCCCTGACTTAACCCATTGTCAAGGGGTGAGGGGCTGAAAAAAATGCCACCTCCTGTTAGCCAATTTCTTAACACGTTCTCACAGTGTTGAGTTACTTTTTTTACTATTAGTTCGCCCATCAATAACAAGATAATAGATTTCTGTAAGCGGAGCGTTTCTCGTTTTCTCGTTTTCATTTGACAATGTAAGCAAAGACAACTAAGACCATGTCCACAAGAAAACGGATACCTAATAAACGCATATTTATCTCTGCGTTTAGGCCTCTTGTCCACACGCAGACGCATACTTTTGTCTTTTAAAACACAGACTTTTGCAAATGCTGGCCAAAGTGTAGAGATCCAAAACTCTATTTAGATTTAGATTCATTTTCAGTGCCGTACATTTAAACAATAGACATTACACATCACGAACAAAAATAACAAAAAGACATCATACATGACCAACACATTTACAGGCTTGTCAGACAGGTCGGCCGGGCCTGCTGTTTAGGGCGGCTATAGCTGCAGGGATAAGGCTTTTCCCGAGGCGGGCCCTCCAGAATTTGATTGTTCTGTACCTGCGCCCTGATGGTAGTGGGGTGATGTATTGGTGTAGTGGGTGAGTCATATCCTGGACTATTGTGTTTGCCAGTCGAATGATGGACCTGTGGTTTAGATCTGAAATGTTGGTTGTGGGTAGGCCAATGATTTTAGCTGCTATGTTTGTAATGCGTGTGAGTTTGGTCCGGTTGGTTACAGAAAGCATGGTGAAAAAACATGTGGAACAGTACAGACGGATGGGTTGAACGATGCTTTGGTACAGTAATAACAGGAGGTGAGGTGCAACGTACAGTCCTTTAAGTTTACGGATGGCTGACAGTCTTTGTTGACTTCTTTTTTGAATGTCCGTGGTGTGCTGATCAAAGGTGAGTTTATTGTCCAAGGTTATGCCCAGGTATTTAAAAGTGTCAACTGTTTTAACTGTGTGTGTGTGTGTACATGGCACAAACGGAGATTTGTGATGACGTCACACACTGTAAGAGGATTTACTGTATGTTTGAACGTAAACATGCTGCTCTTTTCACTCAACATTAATAAAAAAGACACATCAAAATGGGTTTTGTGACGCTAATGGGTGCTAATGACAGTCAGCTGTTTTGGATACGATCGCTGTGGAACCTCCACCTGATGGGATAACTTTGACAAGCAAGACTTTTTGTTTTTTGTCATAAGGAAGCTGCAACATTATCTTATGTTTTTAGTCTTTGTTTAACAAAAAATCATGAAGTTAACTTACGTGTCTTGCTTCCATTTTTATAGATGGAGTCGAGCAACTAAATAAAAACAATAGGGCGTCCTCCTTGTAGTGTTTATGTTAAAGACAATATACACTTCATTACACACGCTTCATATCACTATATCCATGATAAAATGCTTTATAATTCCACAAGAGTTTTGCAGCGGCACACGCACGTCCGTGTGCTTTATATATTAATAATAATAATAATACATTTTATATATAAGGCGCCTTTCTGGGCACTCAAGGACACCGTACAAAATCAAAACAATAAA